>NC_048299.1:60630289-60930289 GCF_013100865.1 Trachemys scripta elegans | reverse complement strand
GGGAAGTCAAGTGTAAAAGTTTAATTAGTTAGACCAAAAAAGAATTTGAAGAGCAACTAGCTAAAGGCAGAAAAACAAATAGCAATTTTTTGTTTAAAGTACAGCAGGAAGTCAGGGCTGGTGCAACCCATTAGGTGACCTAGGTGCTCACCTAGGGCGCTAGCATTTGGGGGGCAGCATTTTGGGTCCTTTGGCGACCACGGTGGCCGGATCTTCGACTGCCCCGGTTGTCATCGGCATTTAGGCGGAGGGAGCTGGGGCAGGGGGGCGTGGGGAGGGCTGCCTGCAGCAAGTAAGGGGGGGGCGGCACGCAGGGGAACTCCCCGCCCCAGCTCACCAAACAGCTGATTGGCGCCGCAAGCCTGGGAGGCACGAGAAGTGGAGTGGCGACGACATGCTCAGGGAGGAAGCAGAGCAGGGGTGAGCTGGGGCGGGGAGCTGCCACATGGCTCCTTGGGCTGTGGGGAGCTGCCGCGGGGGGGGGCCCTAAGGGTGGGGGGGGGCGGAGAGCTGCCACAGGGGGAGGGCACCTTAGGGCGGGGGGGGGCGGAGAGCTGCCACAGGGCTTGGAGGGGGGCATGCAAGGTGGAAGTTTCATCTAGGGCGCGAAACATCCTTGCACCCGCCCTGCAGGAAGTCTGCCAAACAATCAGTGGGGCCACTGGGTGATGAAGGTATTAAAGAAGCACTCAAGGAAGACAAGGCTGTTGCAGAGAAGCTAACTGAATTCTTTGCATCAGTCTTCACTGCAGGTGATGTGAGAGATCCCCACACCTGAACTATTCTTAGGTGACAAATCTGAGGCACTGTCCTAGATTGAGGTGTCAGTAGAGGAGGTTTTGAAATAAACTGATAAATTAAACAGTATAATTCACCAGGACTAGATGGTATTCACCAAAGAGTTCTACAGGAACTCAAATGTGAAACTGAAGAACTACTTACTGTGGTATGTAAGCTATTGCTTAAATCAGCCTCTGTACCAGATGACTGGAGGATAGCTAATATAACACTTATTTTTAAAAAAGGCTCCAGAGGCAACTACAGGCCAGTAAGACTAACTTCAGTACCAGGCACATTGGTTGACTCTATAGTAAAAATAGAATTATCAGACACATAGATGAACACAACACGTTGGGGAAGAGTCAACACGGTCATGCCTCACCAATCTATTAGAATTCTTTGAGGATGTGAACAAGCATGTGAACCAGGATGATCCAGTTGATATAGTATAGCTGGACTTTCAGAAAGCCTTTGACAAGGAACCTCACCAAAGGCTCTTATGCAAAGTAAGCTGTCATGGAATAAGAGGTAAGATCCTCTCATGGATCAGTAACTGGTTAAAAAGATAGGAAACAAAAGGTAGGAATAAATGGTCAGTTTTCAATGGAAAGAGGTAAATAATGGTGTTACCCTAGGATCTGTACTGTGCTATTCAAAAAAAGTAAACAGTGAGGTGGCAAAATTTGCAGACGATACAAAATTACTCAAGATAATTAAGTTCAAAGCTGACTGTGAAGAGTTACAAAGGGATCTCTCTAAAACGGGTGCTGGGCAACAAAATGGTAGATGAAGTTCAATATTGATAAGTACAAAGTAATGCATGTTGGAAAAATAATCCTAATTATACATACAAAATGATGGGATCTAAATTAACTGTTAACTCCAAGATTTCTTTCTTTAGTGGTATCATGGATAGTTCTTTGAAAACATCTGCTCAATGTGCAGCAGCAGTCAAAAAAGGTAACCGAATGTTAGGAACCATTAGGAAAGGAATAGATAATAAAACAGTAAGTATCAAAATGTCACTATATAAATCCATGTCCATCCACATCTTGAATACTGCATGCAGTTTTTGTTACCCATCTCAAAAAAGATATATCAGAATTGAAAAACTTACAGAAAATGGCAACAAAAATTATTAGGGATATGGAACAACTTCCATATGAGGAGAGATTAAAAAGAAAAGAGACAACTAAAGGGGGAAATGACGAAAGTGTATAAAAACATGACTGGTGTGGAGAAAGTGAATAGGGAAGTTTTATTTCCCCCTTCACATAATTCACGACCCCAGGGTCACCCAATGAAATTAATAAGCAGTTAATACTTTTAAAAGGAATGTAAGGAGGTACTTCACACAATGCACAATCAACCTGTGGAACTCGTTGCCAGGGGATGTTGTGAAGGCCAAAACTATAAACTGGTTCAAGAAAGAATTAGATACGTTTATGGAGGATAGGTCCATCAAAGGCTATTAGCCAAGTTGGTCAGGGATGCAACCCCTTGCTCTGGGTGTCCCTAGACCTCTGACTGCCAGAAACGGGGATGGGATGACAGGGGATAGATCACTTGAGAATTGCCCTGTTCTGTTCATTCCCTCTGAAGCATCTAGCACTGGCCATTGTCTGCAGACAGGACACTGGCCTCAATGGACCATTAGTCTGACCCAGTATGGTCTTTCTTATGTTCTTACGTTAAAAAAAAATGAAATATTTAAAGACCAATGCTGCTTATGAGAGTGTACTATATCAGTCAATACTACATGATCCATTCCATTGCAGCACTATAATTGTAGAATGAGGCATACCATTCATATTACAAGGGCAGCACACCTAATTCCCAATCCAGTTCCCCCTCAGCGTAGATGGGATCAGGCCCCATGTTAGTCAAAGCTCTGTGTATATAGAAGGGCCTGAGTTACGGTTGGGCACATAGAATATTTCCTGAAGTGCATGGATACCAGCAGTATTCAGGTTCAGACAGAGGGGTAGCCGTGTTAGTCTGAATCTGTAAAAAGCAACAGAGGGTCCTGTGGCACCTTTGAGACTAACAGAAGTATTGGGAGCATAAGCTTTCGTGGGTAAAAACCTCACTTCTTGCTTATGCTCCCAATACTTCTGTTAGTCTCAAAGGTGCCACAGGACCCTCTGTTGCTTTTTACAGGTTCAGACAAATACCCTGAACATACTAGCTCTACATCATTTGCAGATTCAAACATGCTGGGGAATCCTCAGCTGCCTGGATCTGCCGGGCTTATTATTCTGCTGATTAGACCGATGGATGCAAAGTGGCAATAACATGGGGGAGAATCTCCCCCATAGTTTTCAGCCCAGGGCAAATATTTGAGAACAACTTATGTTTATAGTACTAGATTCTGATTTATGTTATTCTTGTGTAAATCTGGAGCAGCTCCACTGAAACCAGTGGGGTTACACAAAAGTAATGGAGATCACAATCTGGCCCATAAACTCAGGAAAGTGGGGGTAATTCTGGTAGAACAATAACTAGAACTGCTGCTATATACAGACGGCTTCATGTCTCTGCTTTAGAAAATTATCAAAGCGTAACTGAACTATAACTAATCTGCCTCCATCAATTATTGCAAATTCCCACTAATAGAATGCGAACAGGTATTTATTTCTCTGCTACTTGCGAAACAGTTCATTAAAAGTACTGGAGAAGTCAGGGCATTGGAATAATCAAAATCATGCTCTTTACTGGTAGAAGTGGCATCTCCTTGGTCACATTGCACCAGCATAACCTTCGCTATCCTACGTGGGAAGGCTACTTTCAATGGGGAAAAGTCAATTGTTACATTTTCAGGCCACTTCCTGTCATATGCCTCATTGTAATCTGGCAGGAAAGAAGTTTAAACTAAACAAATGCTCGCTTTCCTTCACTTCCCTCTCCACATCAGTCATTGTCAGCTTGATCTGGAAAATATGGCTGTTAATAGCTTGCAGCGGAACAAACATTTGCATAACTGTTACCTCAGAGCCCATAACTCTGAGCTAATTGGCTGATGGTGATTAAAATGATTAAGTGACTGTAATTTATATGATTAACCAATTAAACCATTCTCCAGTGATTGGCCCAAGATAGGCACTGGGATGTGAGCTTGTTTCCCAGCATGCATGCTGGCAGTATATGGTATTAAATATTCTTTTAAATACTTGCAGTTGTTTCTGCTAACGGCACTCAAGATGCTTTAAAGGTAGTTTAATCACTCCAGATCATTTGTGTAAAATAGAGACTCATAAGCTGAAGATACTACATGAATTATTAAAAAAAAAAAATCCAGTGCCTGGTAGAATAACACAACATTGTAAACAGTAAATAGAACAATGAGTGTAAACATCCAGGGTCAGATCCTTCGCTGGTGTAAGTGGATGTAGCTCCATTGACTTGACCAGAACTAAGTTGATTTATACCAGCTAAGAATCTGGCCTTCACTCATCTCAAAAGAGAAAGGTCATCCTCAGGTCTTCATAAGAACTAGAACGAAAAAAATATAATTCCTTTCATTTAAAATAAAGAAAACAGGCTTGGTTAATTTGTAACCACTTACATTATGAGTAAATTTGCCAAGGGAGTGAATGTTATTTGAGTGAGTCCTGGTTCTTGAAGAAACGAGGCAGGTGGGCAGGAAGCAATAATTAAGCATATTCTTTGTTAATCTCCTGCTAGGTACACTGACGAGAAAACTTGCTGTGTTTTAGCCCCCCCCCCCCCAATATCCTCCACTTTCCTGTGGGCTGTTGTTGCTGAAGTGAGGGACTGCTGCTGTTTCTAGCTTTTTTTTCTTCTTCCTACCAGCAGACAGTTTAATTCCACCTTTCCTGGGGCTAAACACATCACCTTCATTCACATTACTTTCAGCTTCAGCTGCTGTGTGACCTGAAATCTTAAGTCCATTGCCAGGCAGGCTGGGCTATCAGGGCTGGTACTACAATTTGTTAGTTTTTTAAGCAAAGGAGATAATTCATTTCTCTTTTCAGTATGCTCCAGCAGGGACTACAATTTGCTTTGTGTTTCTCATCTTTTTCAACTGGTTATTAAACATCAACATAATAAAGATCAACAGTGTTTTACTATCACAAGAGTTAAATAGTTCCATGTGCAGTTGTGCAGTAAACAGTACCCTTGGCAGATTAACAAATATTGCATTTCTTTTTTTGCTACCACTGCGATTTAACTATAGTAAACTGGATGGTCCCCAGTATTTGGCTAGATGATTTCTTAGTTTAGCAGCCATTGTGTTTTTAGGGAAATTAGGTTTATAAAGTCATCTGTTTCGTGTAGGGTATTAAAATACATTCTGAACTATAATTCTAAGCCTGTATACAGCACTTATTGTCCACAATCTCAAAATACCTTGTAAACATACGTGAGTATCATTATGCCTGTTTTATAGGTGGGTAAACTGAGGCACAGTGTAGTTAAGCAATTTGTCCATGGTCACACAGTAGGTGAGTGGTAAAACCAAGAATTTTACCGAAGTCTTCTGACTTCCAGAATCTGTGCCCTGTCTGTTGGACCAAGTTTCCTCTATATTCCTAGCTGAAGGTATTTAATACAACCATGCTAAGGTAGATCAGTGGGAGAGGGATGTACATAGAATTTTGGTGCTGGAATGTTAGCTCAAGAAAGAAAAGGTTTCATTCTCAAAATGGACTGTTTGTAATTTATAGTTGAACTAAAATGTCTTCTTTTTAATTGTGTGGGCTTAATGTTTGTGAAAAGTACCAAGTTATTAATATTAGAAGAAGAAGAAAAGTGTTTAAGATCCAATGGGTCAGATCCTGTGAGGCATTGAGATCCCTCGACTCCCACACAAGTAAAAAACTGGACCCTTGATTGGCAAAACAGAGGGATTTGTGGTGAAGGCAGGAGGGATAGCTCAGTGGTTTGAGCATTGGCCTGTTAAACCTAGAGTTTTGAGTTCAATCCTTGAGGGGGCCATTTAGGGATCTGGGGCAAAAATCAGTCTGGGGATTGGCCCTGCTTTGAGCAGGGGATTGGACTAGATGACCTCCTGAGGTCCTTTCCAAGCCTAAGATTCTATGATCTGGATTCTATTCTGTCACAGATCTGTGTGACCTTGGGCAAGTAATCATTTCATCTCTTTGCCTCAGTTCCCCATTTCAAAACAGGGATAATAATACTTCCTTAACTCACAGCGTATAGTGAGGGTAATTCCATTAGTATGCATGGTCCCCCAGATACTCCAATGATGAACTCCTCAGAAAAGCTTATAAATATAAATTAGCACCTGATTAGCAAAGGCTGGATCCTGATTAGACTTCAGTGAGAGCTGAGGGTGTTCAGCAACTGGCAGGATCAAGCCCTAACAGAATGAATGTGTAACCTTAAAAGGACCACACAATCAATGCATCTTAAAATAGAATATTTGAAGATCAGAGCCTCCTGCCCTTAGCTGTCAAGACCTGACGTGAGGCTTTGCCTGCAAAGTGATGGCACTACTGATGACATCAACACTGTACATTCAGGTTTTGGCAGGTAATAGCCATTCATTTCACCTTGAAAACTGTTCACCCAAGAATTTCCTTGGAGCCATGATTGACTGAGCACTTTTATGGCAACTACTGTTTAGTTTATGTTAAAAAATAACCCTCTCACTCTGGCTAAAAATCTGCTCCTTTGATATCAGGAGCTGAGAAAAGCAGAGTCTCTAACTGATTTTCTGACAGGTTATAAAATATTAAAAGACGGTAAAGGTTTAAAACTCATTTTTAAGTATCTGTCTAAAGCCAAATCCAGCTGGTATAAAGAATCAATGAAACAACATTACATAGAAATGCTGAATTCATACTATCCTGGCTAATCTATATTTCAAAAATGAGACTGAGCTCTTAAATGACCTGCACATGGATTTGATCTGCTCCCCTCTTAAACTGCACTTTTGTATCCTGGCTTAAAAAAAATTAACTATTTCAATAGTGTGGGAGCTCTCTCATTCCCACAGCTCATTCTGATTAGCTCCAATAAAACTGGGCAGCAATAACGTTAAAATCCGTTAGTGGGTACAAGACACACAACAGAATTTGCAATGGTTTTTTTTTTAAATATAGTGCTAATTTTTCCTCAGGCCAACTGATTTTAGCCCAGTGATTGAGAACATTGTGCATTTTCCACTTTCAAGCCACATCACACTGGGTTTCATTTTACCACATGATCCCTTTGAAATATACTATAAGTAGTCTACAAGTAAGGCTCAAAACACTAAAGCACAAGGACAGAGAAACTGCAAATGACTTCTCTTGCCCCCCCCAGTCTAGACGCGATATATCGATCTCCGAACATGCTCCCGTCGACTCCGGAACTCCACCAGGGCGAGTGGCGGTAGCGGAGTCGACGGGGGAGCCGCGGCTGTCGATCCCACGCCGTGATGATGGGAGGTAAGTCGAAATAAGATACGTCGACTTCAGCTACGCTATTCCCGTAGCTGAAGTTGCATATCTTATATCGACCCCCTCCCCCCCCCAGTGTAGACCAGGCCATCATCAGTGACATTGTGGAATAGAAATTCTTTGGTTTTCAGCCAAAATTTTTCAATTTTCAGGTATTCAGTTTTTCAATGAAAGTTTGTCATTTTGGGGGGAAAGCAGGCAGATGTCATTAAAAATTCATTTGTTAAAACTGCAATTTTTTATCATAAAATATTGGCCAGCCCTAATTTGCACATTCTGCACTCTGATCCTGATTTGTCAATGCATTAGAGCACACGCTTAAAGCTGTTCCTAGTCAGTGAAGCAAAACTTAAGCAAATACTTAAATGCTTTGCTGAGTAAAAATGCTTTGCTGAATCAGGGCTGCTTTGCATTAAACGGTGCAGCCCCAAAATCTATTGCTGTCTGGTCCTCAACTTTCAGAGCTGAACTGTGACTGGGTACTAAATTGAATTAGGTTTTACTTCTATCTTTTAGTTAGTAGCTAAAGTCTTGTAGTTGTTTTTGATTTTACAGTTTTTCTTTACTTTTGCCCACTAACAACTAATTAAGCTTCTTATTCCCACTCATTGCAAGCTCCCCTATGCTCACTCTGTCAGTACCTAACTGAGTGGGGCCTCTCTCAGCTTGAGAAGCATCAACAGGATAATAGAGTATTACCAACAATCCAGTCCTTCATATGCATGCATGCACGGCGCTCCCTCTCTCCCTCCCTAGGTCTATCATTTACACAAGTCCTTTTAAAATACTTTTGACTTTATTTTTCCCTTTAAGTTTATAAACTGGGTCATTTGGGCACCCTTCATTATCAGCTTCTCACAAAACCTGGGGGAATGTGTTGTATTGTAAACTTGGACCCCATGGGAATCCTCTCTCTTTCTCTCTCTCTTTTACACACACACACACATACACACACACACACGCGCACACACACACACACACAAAGTTTCCCTCTCATCTGAGAAATTCAATTAGGATCTCATGATGTAAGGGTACTTTTTATTGACTTTTTTTTAATGCTTTCCCAGCGTGCAGCCAGCATACTGCACAGAATAGCTTCTTACAGAAAAAAAAACTCTCCAGCATGCACAGGGGACTATGAGTTTGTATATAATCTTACAGGAAACCAGTTTTACAATAAGCACAGTTCAGCAGATTGTATTTTCCTCCTTTATACTTGAGTAATTTCTCCCCCGCCCATCAGAATTTGTTTTTATTTGTTGTGGGAGAAAAGATAGGGCAAAGCTGCAGTAAACAGAATAAGCAGGTAGAGCGGGATGAACTCCAGGCTGGATTTCTAATCAGCTTCTTCTTAAGTGAGCCAAAAAGTTTTATATATATATATATATATATATATATGTATTTTATTTGGGCCAGATCCTCAGATGGCACAAATTGACATAGCTTCATGGATTTCAATGGGCTACATTGATTTAGATCAGCGGAAGATCTGGAGCAGAGAAATTTTAACAGAGCCCAGCCCTATGAGTAACAGGAGAGCCTCAGTCAGACCCTTTCTACTTAGAATGGATATCAACTGTCTCATTTGCTTCTCACTCACAGGAGAGAGTAATTTATCCAGAATACTGCCCACCCTAACAGTATTATTTTATTAGGAAAAAGGTTACTTTAAAGCCGTGAGCTCAAAAAAAAAAAAAAAGTGGTAAGAAAATACATATCATACAGAGTCCAAGAGGCAAGATGCAAACTTCCAGGCAAAGTAACATAAAAGATAGGTAGTCTCACAGCTAGAGATAGGAAAGGACAAGTCAAGGAAGCAAAAAAACTAGACTGTTCCAGCCAAATAACGTGGGTGGCAACTTGAGACTTCATTCATAATCCTGCTGTGAATATGACATATTGCACAGGAGCAAAAGAGATGTTCTCCATACTGTTATATGATTTTCCCCTGAATCAGTATTTTGTACATCATCTCATTTAGGTGCTGCTAGCCAGATGTGTAATTCACCAGATGATTTCCTCCCCACCCCACCTAGAACGGGTCCAAGTCAATCAGAAGTACAAATAAAACAATAAAAAACCCACTTATTAATGGTCAAGCTCCCTCTCAAATGCTTATAGCCTTCTATGGTCTGAGTAATTATTTTAATAGACCCAAACCATAAAGCTAGGGGTTCCTGGTTGGTATTCTAGTTTATAAAGCTAGATGATTTGATAAATAGTTCTTTGATCTTTTCCATTGTGGGCCAAGAGCTGCTTATGGTTTAAGACTTCCACAGATTGTGTTAGGTTGACAGAGACCCAGGTTTAAGTCCAGCTTTTTGTGTGGGCCACAGTTTAGATTCTTATTCTGAGATTCTGTGAAAGAAGATAATAGCTTGAGTTGACTAGAAAAGAAAAATGCACTGATATTATAGCTTAGTCATTGGGTTTTCTAACATAGCTGCCTGGAATGAGATAGGCCAGAACTGATTCTCAGCCTTGCAGAGCTTTTATAACCTTTGATTGTGTGGGTTACCAAGAGTGGGAAAGGAAGACAGCTTAACATGTCACAACCAGGGAGTCAGATAAGCACCTCCCCATAGAACCGTGACTGACAAAGAAGTTTCTCAAGACAAGCAGCACCCCTTAATAACAACATATGCTTTACTTTTTTGCAGTAGACAATCGAGATGAATATCCAATAAATTATTGTGACCATGCCTATTCCAGCAATTATTTGTATAGGTATTTATGTGGGGGATGAGCTAGTAATGGGGAAATAACAGATAGTGCCTCCTTGGCTTCCTAGCTGTGTCAAACTTGAAGGATGAGCGCTCTGTGAGCTGGTGACTTCCTTGTGCTGCTTACACGTTATCCTCCTTGGGCAACAACCAATTTATGTGCCACAGTACTTCATTATTTTAATTTAGCTTATTGCAAGAGTAATCATCATTGCCATCAGTATCAATCATCAGCAATATTTCCAATGATGGCTGTAAGTGATGAAGGTTCTAGCTGACAATAAATGATAATGCTGCTGGCTTGAGCTGACACTTCATTGGACTTTGCAGCCTTGCTCTAAATACTCATGGGCTTGCTACGTAAAGAACTATTTATCTATGACAAAAGCTGGGTCTACATCATATTTGTTTTTGCTTCCCACATGGCTATGTTCATAATGTTCACAGAATTTATCCTTTGGTTATGACAGCCACCATGTCTGAACCCATTTTAAAAGAAATTAGATAGGTCTTAGCCCAGGGCTGCAGAACCTTTTTGTCCTTAATGTGTATTAATTGAATTATATATATTTTTTTGCTTGAACAAATGCAAAAAATAAAGTTGTTTTTGATTGCAACTTTGCTGTTTGCAGGAGAAGTTTGTTAATAGGGAAGAAAAATCCAAAGGGAACACATCTCCATTTCATGTTTAACTGTGCTTCCTTTCCATTGGGTCAAGATATGACTGAAATTCTTCAAAATGTAAGTAAGATTGCTTTTAATAACAACAATAGTACAGTTATTTTTGTTGTTACATTTCTATGGTTTAAGCATTCCCAGTCTTCTACAATTTATGCTGCAAATATTCTTAATTGGGCAAAGAAACCCCTGATATTTTAGAAATTACATTCCAGCTAAAGAACTCTGGAATTCCCAGCATTTCACTCTCAGTATTGTGTGGGATTTCACTCTCTTTACTTTGCCTTAATATATTTTCCCCTACATATATTATTTTGCAAACTTCAAAGGTAACTCAAGGTTCTCTTATAAAGGGGGAGGTAGTGGCTAGGACTGGACCTGGATTCAGGAAACTTTGATTCTAATCCTGGCTCTGCCTCTGAGCTGTTGGGTGACAAGCCAGTTCATCTCTCTGTGGCTTCAGTTTCCTCATGTATAAAAAGAGAATCATGATCCTTACCTCCTTGGTAAAGCACTTTAAGAATAAACATGTGAAAGGTGCTATATAGGAACCAGGTATGCTTATTATATACTGTATATAAAGCTTCTGTTAGTAGGTTGTACACAATAACTTGTAGTGGTAGTTTATATGCCCCCCTGCTTTACTATACAGGAAGAACAAGCTGCTGCCTACCAAAGCAACACTTTCCATGACTTTAAAGTGTAATAGACTATGGGTGGGAAAAGGTGGATATTTCCAATTTGGTTAGAGCAACAAAATCCCTTCAGCCAGCAATGGTGGTAACCCATGTTATCTTCCTTTCTGGCGCAATGTGTTTTGTCATGCTGGTGTTGGGTAACCGGAACCCATTGTTTCTCTAAACAACATTAACAATGAACTGGGAAGTGTTACTGTCCATATTGTCACAAGAACATGGGAAGGTGGGAAGATATGCAGGAGGGGCTGGAAGCTCTGCAAAGGCAGCCTCAGCACTGCGAAATGGGGTGGCTGCATTTACAGATTTTGACACCTTTTATCTGTTGACATCAAAACAGCACCTTCTTCCCTTCTGGGGAACTCAGCCAAAGCCCATTGCCATCAGGGGGAGTCTTTCCATCCACTGCAGTGGTCTTTGAATTAGGCCCCTCCTTAAAGAATGGATCTAATGATTTGGAAGTGTCATTGCTGATATTTTATACCATGACTGAAGTGGAATGCAACTGCACCTCCAGAGTTTCAATCATTCAGACAGCAGTAAAATGAAAAACAAACTAGAGAATAATTGGTAGAAAAGCCAAACTCTTTATATTTCAGTAACTGCTCAACCATTGGAAGTGAGGAGAAAATGCTGCCAGACACATGAAGATCTCTGTGTCCATAGATATCTGCATACTGTACAATAGTCTAGGCCCTTACAAGAGGCAAAATTCCCCATTATGATTCCCATTTATAAACAGTCTCCATTGCGTCTCAGCCATGTTCTCATTATAATAAACAATAGAAAATAGAAGAGTACCCCCGGTATACAGGTGCAGGAAAAGCAGTTACAATTGCCTGCCAAAATTAGCTGTGCCCCTAGTGAATGGGGGAGACTATGGAAGTGAAGGCATTTGTTTCAGGTGAGTGAGAGAAGCTCATTAGTGGGGTAGTTTGTTAGGTTGACGCATCCATCACGCCTTCCTTATCCTACACATATTCCAGCAAGTAGATAACTACTATCTATTTTGTCCTAAATTTACACACATATATTAAAACAATTCCTAGTAGTGTCACTGGACCTTGTACATTATGAGGTTGACTTCAGGCGGCTTCCGTTGACCTAAGTTTGTAATGTAGACCAGGCCTTAGTGATTTTAAGTGCCTTTTCATTAAATTTCTTTTTCACAAAAAGAAAAGCTCAACATAGTAACTGAATGGAGATAAACCTGCTTACCAAGGTTGCTCACCACTCAGGACAGTTCCCCCTTCTCTTATCTCGGCTACCTGCAATGACATTAGCAGGCTGTAGGGAGGATTTACAGGCCTTCAAACAGCATGACTCATGTCTCATTCCTTCTGCCTTCCCCCAACAAATTCCCTTCTGTCTCACTTCATGGGCTCTGTAGTTTTCCATTTCCATCTTCTCCAATGCTTTTCTGGCTTGTTTAGGGTTTTTATTATTATTATTATTATTATTATTTATTTAAATGGCTCTTTGCTTCCTGGCAGGCTGGGAGTAAAGAATTGTTCTGAGGCAAGAAAATGTATCTGGGAGTGGCAGGGATGCTGCAGCCCCCTTTTGCCAAGCCAGTGTGGAGAAGGGGTGGATCCATATTGAGCACTACTGAACAGGAGAATCCTCCAATTTAGATCTCCCCATATGCATAATTAATTCACCAAATCCACTGTTTTGATCAACCAAACTAAAGTTGGGCACTTGCCCAAAGCTCATTGCTTTTCTGGTTTTCAGAGCCAGCATTTTTGTTTGGGCCCATCTCTAAAACAGACATATTAAATGAGTAGAATCTTTTTCTGATCATAGACTCACCATCCCATGTGGGACTGTTAAGGCAAAAATATTATCATTGCTTCATTATTGCAAAGCTCCCTTCAACTGATAAAGTTACCTACTACCTGATTATCCACTCACTGAATGGAAGTATCTGTCTTTCTTTGGACTTTGGTTCTCTAATGCATCTTTACAGAGATGTCTCACTTTCCCAGTTTCTTATACTTGCTAGTGTTGAATTTCCAAGTACCTCTTCCTATATATCATGTAACAGAGTGCCACACTCCTAGGGCTTTGGGCTTTTTTTAAAATTACATTTTACACATCAGTAAACTTGTAATGTAGAAACTGCTTTCTTAGTGTTATTTATATACCTGTGTTGCAAAAGGATTTGTCAGGGAATAATATGAATGTTATTTATCAGACAGCTCAGCTTTATTGACTGTTACATTTCACATCCTTCAGTACTCTTTGGCAAAGAAGTAAATAACAGTGCTATTAACCTCTAACACCAATATAAAAATAGGCAGTTATTAAGGGGTAAATATTACTTTGATGATTATTGCCCCAGTCTGCTTTCTCTGTGATAAATAAGATCCCTTTGAGGGTCTGCACAATCCCAAATTGTATTAAGTTACGAACAGCTATTTTGACCACTTGAGCTAAGTTGTTTCTGGTACCTTGTACATCAAAAAGGGGATATTTCACAGTCTGGCTGCCTGGCTGGATAAGACTGAAATCAGGTAAGAAAACAATAGGAATCATGCAAATTAAACCAATGTGCTCATGGTTGTTTTAACAGCTCACTGCATTGTATCAATGGCTGCTTTTTGTAATCTTTAATAGTCTCAGATAAATACCATATAGTCTTAGTAAGGACCCAATCCTGTTCCTATTAAAACTGATGACAAAACTCCCAGTTAGTTTGATGGGCATAAGGGATAAGGCCTAAACCGTCTCTTTCAGTGGGAGTTAAGGGCTCTCAGAACCACACCGGGGGTGTTCAGCACCTTGCAGGATCAAGGCCTTTGCAGGCAATTCTGTAAATTCCCTAGAGTAGCAATAGTTCATTTCATAGACAAGGAAAACCAATATAAGTGGCATTTCTGTTACTATGGTGATTGTCGCTGCAAGAATCATTAGGGTTTGTTCCTCTAGAGAACCCAATACCTTCTGTCACTGAATGTTATTATCCTTATCAGACCTGGTCTGCTTTACTTTAAAACATTAAATTGTTAATAACATAAATGTATTTTAAAATAGCTAGTAAATAAAATATTTTGTTTAAAACTATACTTTTCTAAATAATTAGAATAAATCAACTAAGGAGTCAGGGTTTTAAAGTGGGAGCATACTTTTTGGTGTCCCTCAGATATGCAGTTGGTTTTTTTCTTATTCCCTAGCATTGACTATGCTACATAAGACATCATTGCTGAATCAGACACATTAGTTTTTCAGACCATACAGCATGTTGGATTTCTTCCTACAATGTATTTTCATTTTGGTAGATATTTTTATCCTTTTAATTTCATTCTTCAAGTCATTGGTGATGGTGGCACTTATCTTCGTGCAGTCTAAAAACCAATACCTGCGTGTCCCCATGAATCACTGTGGTAGGGGGATCCCCATTCCTTCAGTAACTCGTGACAAGGTGCAAGCAATAATCAGTCCTAAGTCTGCGGCTAAAGGACCCAGTGTATATCAGGATGCGTACCATCAGCTCTATGAAAGCTGTCTTGAATCTATATGGTGACTTTTTACTCATATCCTTCCCTGATGGCTCAGCAATGGTGCTGAGGCTTTTGGGTCTGAGAGCAACAACCTCGTGCACTATGTAGTCTATGGGATAAGAGTAGTCCTTGGCTACATTGGTAAGCAAGGCTGGGGAAGCAAATATGACATAGGGAACCTCTTTGCCTTGTGCAAATGGCAGGATGGGATTTTGCCAGAGTGCTCAAATGAGCATTAGGCTCATGATCCAGTACTCAGTGAAATCAGTGGAGTCATTTGCTTGATTTCTGTGGTAGCTGAATTGAGCTGTAAGATCGACCCCACTGACTAACACTCTGGCCAGTGTACTATGAATGGTCTATGCTTTAGAGGGATGTCTAGCCCTTCCATCATAATAGCACATATGTTGGAGTAAACAGCAAACTTCAGCCAGCAGATGGGAAAGGGTGCACTCTGCTCCTGCTCATAGGAGCAACCAAATGTACCCTGGCTTATTGTGTGGAATCCTGATGTGATCCGTGGGACCCTGGAGCAGGAAATGCACTGGGAAGTATCTGTGATTCCTGACACTGTACTGATTAGAGCTTGATTTGGAGGATTATTATAAGGAGAATGAGGTGGCAGTTAAAGATCTTGTGAGATTTTTGAAAAGAGTTGGGGATATTGTTACTAGCATGGCCCAAAATTGCCTCTTAATAAAATCACTTACAGTCAACTTCTGCTCTCAGTTACACTGCTATAAAGCTGAAGTAAATGGACACTGGTCATAATTACCCCACCCTCACAATTCAAACAAGTCATTTGAAAAAAAAGGAGGAAGGGCAGGGGAACTAGATTGAAGCCTTTGAAAGCAAAATTGTAGGATAAAGAAAACGTTTTTAGGGGGACCCTTTATATTTGACCCAACTTACTGAATCATTGCAGTGAGGATGAGGAACTTTAGTACATGTCATTAATACATGCACACTAATTATGTGCCTTCGGATCAGATAAAAGCAGATGGAAAAAGAAAACAAACTTTGAAAGAGCAGCAGCTAAAGCATCTTGTTCTCTGTACGCACACTTGCTTAATGAGGCTATATCTATTATGAGTTTACTTGCTGCAAATCCAAACTTCTTCCTTTCCAAAAAAAAGATTAGTCACAATTAATAAGAACAACGTATGTAGTTTATATTCTTATTGAGCCAGCCTGACCCAGAGAGGGCATTTTGCAGATTCATTGTTTTACTGATTAATTATAAGTTAACCAAACCTATTCTGTACTGTAGCCTCTCAGTGATTCAGAGTTTAATATATATACAGTTTTTAAACCATTAAGCAGATTTTTTTTTACATGTTGAACTTTTCAACCTCGCCTACTAAATAGGCAGGAATTAAATATCCCGGGAGATTTGCAGTGGAAGGAGATCGGAGAGAGACAGGCACTATTTTAAAATTTAATTTAAATGATTTTTATATGCAAACAGAAGGATGGTAATACTGGGGGCTGCATCTTTAAAAAAAACATAAAAGATGTTGTCTGAATAATTTGGATACTTATGGAAATGAGGTAGGGCACTGATCCAGATATTTCTTTTGGGTGTAGGGTTGTACCTGTATCATGTGCCATATGTACACACGTACATAGGTCATAAACCAATATTTTTGTTGTAAATAAGATAATGAGTAAAACTCACAATGAAGAATTTGGAAGGGCAAGAAGACTTTATTTTCACTACATTCCTATAGGCTGAAGAAAGAGAGGGGAGATTTTTCTTCTTTCTTTTTAGCTTTTATCAAGTGTCCCTAATCCCAGTTCCCATATCTACACTTAGAGTGCTCAGTGCTTTTTCTCTTGTACTTATCAATTGTGATTCCTTTGTTTTTAACACCTTGCACAGTTAGAAGGGGAAGAACTAATAGATATTGCTGAGTGAATTATTATGCATGTGTGCAGCTATAATACAGTGAGTGGCAGGGAATTGCAAAAGGTCACATGTGGGAACAAATGCCAAATTCATCTCTGGGAGTCGGTCTTTACTGACCTCACAAATCAGTGACGTTCTTTTGAAGCTCTGAAACTCACATTCCTGCATGATGGCTTTTTGGCCTACAGGAAAGAAGCTGGTGAAGTCTAGTATCATGTGGACTAATTTTGTGGACTCATCAAGTTTTAACCCCTGTTTTGGAAATGGTACTAAAGACACTTTGTCTATAGTTGTCTATACAGCTGCACCCACTGCCAACACCTGTTGTCAACACTGGGTCATTTTTGTAGTGTAGGCCATGCCAAAAAGAGTAAGTCTGAAAGCAATGAGAAATCTAGAGGGGGAAAAAACGGAATGTGTGACAGGCAGAGGAAGGAATAGAGTTCAGAGAGAAGCTACATGGAAACTTTTTCAAACACTGCAGTTCCATTTTTGAGCAAGAGTGATCCTTGAGAGAACATCACAACATAGCTCCACACACTTCACTGGCTCCCCGTTAGATCCTAGATACATGGCAGGGTCCTAGACCTGCTGTTTAAGACCCTTTATCGTCATCTTTGAATGCAGACATCAGATCTCATTGTCCAGGTTCCATTACCGTAGGATAACCTCTGTATCAAGGGAGGCTAGGCATTGTAATCTGCCCTCCAGATGTCGAGTTGGGCACTCCTCCACCACATGAGTTATTGTCTGCAATGCTGCTCCACAGTCAGTGTGAAGAGGAAACCAGGACAAGCTGGTACATGTTTGTGGCAACTCTAGATTAGCTAGCAAGTAGAATATTGAGCCTGGTCCAGGATCTAAAATCAAGTGAAGAAGGAAGCAGGAGCAGCAATGGACTACTGAATTTACTTAGTGTGTTAGACCCTCTTTCCCACCAATGATTCCACTCTATAAGAACATGGTTTTCAGCTCCCTGCTGGTGCTGATCATCCATGCCTGGTAAAGGGCCAGTACTGCTCTTATCCAGGAGTGCATGAGCTGCCATAGAAAAGGGGTGTTGAGAGATCAGCCGTGGTGTTACATCCTGGTCTACAGGAGTGGGAGTCCTCCCCTCGATACAAGCAGACTTTCAAGTTGGCACTATGTGTTTTTCCTATCTGAAAATGGAGCATTGGTCAACCGGAGCTATAGTAGGTTGGTTTCATCTGTTACAATTCTTCAGGCAGACTCAACAGGAATGGCATCTCACTGAAGGTCTGGCAGAGCTGTGTGTACTAGCACATGCAATCTGGAAGTTGGTATATAACTCAAACAGCCACTAATAATGTTGGGGCTGAATTCAGCTCCATGTCAGCAAGCTGAGTGTGGTGGCTGTACCCTGAGACCACAAAGCAGTATTCAGAGGTGCGAACAAGAGGGCCATTATGGATGTTTGAAGGAACAAAGGGTTTGCTCCCCAGGAGTTCCTGATAGTTTATGTAACAAGGGGGTAAGGGAAGAGATCTTCATTTACAGATGTTCCAGGTGAGGCCAGTCTGTCAGGGTACAGTCAAGCTTTACTCCCCATTAAGGACCTTTATGAAGTCAAGGCATGCTTTTTTAGAGCCTGATTATCCATCTTCAACCTACTTAGACAGAGGTGCTTAGGGGGAACGTTGCAACTCAGGGATATTAGGGTGAAAGTCTCAGGAACACAGGGAGGAGCATTCTTAGTGGAAGATTGAATAAGTTCAAGCCTGACTGTTTTCATAGCAAGTTGCCAAAACCAGCTCTTGACCAAGACCTTCATTCAATAATGACAGCTGAAGAATGGTCTTGTAGCTGTATGGAGTTTTATTTGATAGCGGTCTGGATACCTGACTCATCTTCATATCTGTCTTGATTCTTCATGGTCAGAATAATGAGAGGGAAGAGGCAGAAGAAGAAGGGGGAAGGAAAGAAAAAAAATAACTGGCTGAAGCAAGGAAATGGAGGAGAGTAGAAACTTAATGGATCATTCAATTAAATGCTTAATTTTGTATCTGGGGATCTGTCTATGATGGTGATTCAGAAATGTCATGGAATAGGTCAAATAGCAAAAGAGGAATCAAAAGACCTGGATAAAGTACTAAGTTATAGAGAAAGTGGCCACAGAGTTACCTGGAAAGGGTAAGAACCTTTCATGGAGGGAATTTAACCCCCTAGCAATTCATCCAGCTAAAGAGGATGCATACATTTTAAATTACCACTTTATCCAGCACACTCCACTATGTCAAGTAATGCATTTTCTCACACATTTTATTGTATTATGAATAATTTCTCTCTAAAACTTCCCAAAGCATGGCTCTAAAAATGTTTTATTCGAAGACAGCAACAACACAGTTCTAAGTACCAAAAATATTTCATAATTATCCCATCTTTCTCTCTGGGAAGGAATATGGTATATTGACACAGACAATCCATCTAATGAAGAAGAATTGAGAAGAATACTACTTTGATTCCAGTCTTATTCTCTATGCAATGTTTTATCACTACATCTACATGATATAGCCACAGCTTCACTTGGGAGATACGCAAATGTTGATTGCACTGATACAGTCTACTTAATCTTCAAAACTTTGCATACCATTTTTCCAGTGTGTCACTTATGACAAGAAAATGTTTTTAGACAGCTCCTTGTAATTTTTAAAGTTTGCATTTATCTGAGTCAATATAGAAAGGTAACCAGAAATGCAATAAAAATCTATCATTTATATCTTTTCACATTTAAATATATTATCCATACCTAAATTAGACATCTATTAAGATCAAGATATTTATTTCATACTCAGGATTTTTAAAGTCTGCAGGATCAGCAGTATGGAAAATAGCAATTTTTGCAATTGTTACATTAAACTGTAGGTTAAACTGAGCATAAAGGCAAAGGCATGACTGTGATTCACAACTACACTAAGTCTTGTCTCTGTTATCCTGCTCCGTGGCTTAAGGGCCTGATCCAACGCCCACTGGAGCCAAGGGAGTCTTTTAATTGACTTGAAAGGATATAGAATAAGACCCTTCATGTTTGCTGTCTGCAACATGCATTATAGTTACATTTGCTAGAACCAATGTAGTTTAGTTTGAATCAGTATTATAATTTGCTATTTTCAGGGATCTGTAACTCTTTGATACAAATTCCTTTCAGGGTGGGAACTCAGCATATGGTCTTGTCCCCTGTTAAAGTTTGTTTATTTAATTAAGAAATGTTTCCACTATTTTTTTTTCATGTTATAGGGAACTAAGAGAAAGTTATACATTTAGATCGCTCTCCAGCTGTAATTCCTATACAGTTGAGAAATAGATTGCCATAGAAAATATCTTTTGACAAATCAACAATGTAGACTAATCAATTTGGTTTTGTAAATTACATTAATTACTCTGTTTCTCTTCCCTCTGAAAGTTGTGGACATAGGTGTAGTTACTGTGACTAGGTTCAAAGGACCTCTTTTTTTTTTTTCTTCCAGCTAGCAGGGTGTTAGAACTGTGCTTAAACCCCAGACACAGCTGAGTTACTCCTCGGGGAATTCTGCACCTAAAAACTCTGTGCACACTATTTTAAAATTCTGCAAAACTCTGCATATTTTATTTGTCCAAATAACACAATATAATCACACCAGTTTCAGTTATTTTAGTAATGTATTGCAAAATACCTGTCAGCAAGTATGTCTGTAACAATACAGCCAACAAAAAAGATTCCGCCAGGAGTAGAGAGTTAAAGAAACCCCTACGACAACCCAGTCGCTGTTTCTCTGTTACGCTTTTGTTGGGCGCCTCAGTCTGGGTGTGTCGCACATGCCAGCTGGGCGCACCTTGGAGGAAAATTCTGCCCCTCTGGACTTTTAGTAGTTTTTTTCAATTCTTGTTTTTTTGCCCTTCCCCCATAGGGTTACCATATAGAGTTTCCCAAATAGAGGATACTGATGGGGAGGGAAGGGGAGCTGAGGGGTTATAGTTGGTAGGCACTGTAGAGGGTCTCTGGGGGTGCTGTAGAGGTGTGTGTGTGTACTGGGAGGGGACATTTGGGGGAACTGTATGGGGTGTATGTACTGGGAGCAGGTATCTGGGGGATGCTATAGGGGTGTGTGTGTACTGGGAGAGGGTATCTGGGGGTGCTGTGGGGGTATATGTGTGTACTGGAAGGGGGCATGTGAGGGATGCTGGAGGGGCTATTTGGAAGTGCTGGAGGGGTCTGTGTGTTCTGGGAGAGAGTGTTTGGGGGGTGCATTGCAAACTGGTGCAGAATCCCCCCAGGAGTACAAAGTGGAATAATGTGCAGAGGACTGAAACAGGTTCTTAGAGGAAACATAGGACTCTCTCTTTTGGTAATCAGAAGGGGAGAATGACTTCAAGAAAGTAGGGCCTCAGTGCTTGGGTCTGGCCAAGTTCTGCTCAGTGCAGGACCCAAAAGGAGATGGATGACAAGATGGCTTTCCTTCAGCTTTGTTTTCTCCTGATCCTGGGATGTGGTAGGGACCAAACTGGTACTTAGCATAAGCTAATCCAACCTCAAGACTTCCCCCTAACCTTCAAACACAGTGAGAAATCTCAGTTGGCCAAGTGAGGCCAAATAACATTCCCTTTGTGCCAGGTAGGTTGAGAATCTGGCCCGCATACATTACAGTTGTTCTTACATAAGAAATACATGCTGTATTCTCTCTTGTCTTGCTGAAGTTGACATAAACATATAAAAAGAACAGTGCAAAGTTGCTTGCCCAGATTAAAGCTGTTGGAGTATGACTCCTTTTGAAAAAAACATTCTGCTCTTTCAGAGTGTTGGTATCCACTCTATATTCTGCTTTCTCCTAGAAAATAAATCTTTCCATTTTGTTTAACAAATCACCAAAAAGACGTTCACTGAAGAGCATAGCCTGTGTTCCTACTAGCTTAACTATTGTATATATGAAATTTCATAACAAGATAATTGCTCTTTGTCTCTCCTCTTGTCCCAGGAAAATGCTGTACATGGTATTTTAAATTTGGACTTGTAAAGCTAATAACATCAGGTTTTATATCTCTCCCTACCTAACCACTTGTATCTGTGTAGAGAGTTCAATTATGTAGTAGCTTTCCATCCTTTAAATAGGGATGGCTGTTCTTACTCTATTGGCTACACATTTGATATGCAGGCTAAATTAGGTCTTTTTCTAGTGCTGTCATTATTGTTAGGCTGTGAGTTTTCAGCAAGAAAAGGTTAATGAGAAAAACATCAGAAAGTTGCAGATTAACGTGTTTTTTTGTCAAAATAAACCTTTCTTTCTTTCTTCCTTCCTTTCTTTTGTTCTTTCTTTCAACTATAACAGGGACACAAAAATCTCAAAATGAGAACTTTCTGCTGAGTTTATTTACTGCTTAACCAGTTGAGGTACGTATTTAACCTTTTATTAAGGTTTGAAACTCCTTTTTCATATTTTATAACCCCAGAGACACTTCCTCTGATCTCAGTTTCCCATCAGCTGCCCCTTGCATATGTAATAGTGTAACAGTGAAAACAAACAAGCCATAAACAAGCACAGCCTACCACAAACTAGAACACAGCTATTGTTATGACATCTTTTATCATTTACTTGCATCATCATAACTTCTGGTGCCATAATGTGGTATGCATCAATGTTGGATAAACCAGTTGTGAACGTCTGAGATGTAGCAATTGAGAAGATGACAAGCATCAGAAGGGGACACTTATGAGAAGTCATTGTCACTATTGATTACTCAGGCTAGGTCTACACTACCTGCCTGAATCGGCGGGTAGAAATCGACCTCTCAGGGATCGATTTATCGCGTCCCGTTGGGACGCGACAATCGATCCCTGAATCGACGCTTTTACTCCACCAGTGGAGGTGGGAGCAAGCGCCGTCGACAGAAAGCCGCAGAAGTCGATTTTGCCGCCGTCCTCACAGCGGGGTAAGTCGGCTGCGATACGTCGAATTCAGCTACGCTATTCACGTAGCTGAATTTGCGTATCTTAAATCGACTCCCCCCTGTAGTGTAGATGTACCCTCAGAGAGAAAACAATGAGGGGGACTTAGAAGTCAGCAAGTCAGCCTTGCTATATTCCAAAGTGCCAACAAATTGGTGTCTTGAATAAAGTAGAATTTAGTACCAAGCCACCACTAATTTCATTATGATTCAACAAAATGAAAACGCCACCAAAAAGTTTTTGCAAAACCTGGATTCCCTGATGTATCTCTGCTTTCTACTGAATGAGTTCCTACTAGTTGTTACTCTTGTATATGATAGTGCCAGATTTTCAGAAGTTAGACTTTTAAATGCTGTTCTTCTCTTGCTAGTAACTGTGAAAAGGGCATTGTGTGGTTCTGTGTTCTTTGTTGTTTCTCATAGAGTCCCAGCAGGTTCTTTCCTTCTCATGTATCATCATCAGTAATATAAATTCTGCAGATCAAATTCTACCTTCAGATATGCCCAGTGAGGACCATGCATGAAATAAGAACCCAGCCTGACTCTCAGATCCCAGGTTATATTTGCAGAGCTGCCTGTTAGAAGAAATATATTTTTTCTTATGAACCGAGCAAATATGATAGGGAATAAGTGAGATGAAATGGGACCCTGCCTTGCCAGTGTACAGAGTCACTTTTTCAAAGCAGTACTATACTTTGAGTAGTGTTGGACCCAAGTCCAGACCTCAGAATTCACATCTTGAGCTTGTCTCTATAAAAAGCCAAATCAGAACACTCTGCAATTTCGTTAAATTCCAATCTGGATTACAATTCAATGTAATGACACTTTAAATGCATAACAATCTGTACAAATGTCAAAATGTAGGATCCCCCAGATGTTTGCCAAGGGTGGATACCGCCCACTCAGCCTGGATAGGGATACAATAGGACAGGATAGGATTGCAAACCCCAAATGTGGAAATATTTGCATCTGTTTCTCTCCACCGTAGAGGCCCAAGTATCCTCTTCCTCTGTCTTTAAACCTGTATAACGTCATTGACTTCAACAGGGTTCTTCCAGATTTACACCAGTGCAAGTGAGAGGAGAATCAGACACACAAAGTTCAGATCCACAGCATAGCTCCAGGATTTTAATTCAAGCAGAACTGTAACAGAGTACATGCACAGGTAAATGCATGTACAAACTTCACATTTCTGCATGCATTTAAAGTTGTCTGTTTACTTGTGCAAACTTATCTTAGTGTTCTTATTTTGAAAATGTACTCATATTTTTACCATTAGCCCTACTGTAACCTGTTTAGTGTTGTTTTCCCAATTTAGGAACCTGTAAAAAAAGAGATTTAAAAAAAAAAAGTATAAGCAAAAGACTGAAAAAAGAGTAAGTCTGGTGAGCTATAAAGGGTGTTGAGGGGATGGAATAATTGAAGTCATGAACAATGATCTGCTAATAGGCACTTAAGAATTTGATTGATGATGGTAGAGGTCAAATAAAAATGGATCATCACAGACAGCCATGACAAAGTAGGAAAAAAGCTGAAAATTGTGAAACAGCCAAAACAAAGCAATTTTCCTCAAATTCTGCAGAAATAAAAATGAATATAAATGAAAAATTTAGATGCAAAAAGAAGAACAGGAGTACTTGTGGCACCTTAGAGACTAACAAATTTATTAGAGCATAAGCTTTCGTGGACTACAGCCCACTTCTTCGGATGCATATAGAATGGAACATATATTGAGGAGATATATATACACACATACAGAGAGCATAAACAGGTGGGAGTTGTCTTACCAACTCTGAGAGGCCAATTAATTAAGAGAAAAAACGCTACCAGCACCCCCAGCTATCTTCGAGACACCACTGACTTCCTGAGGAAACTACAATCTATCGGTGATCTTCCAGAAAACACCATCCTGGCCACTATTGACATAGAAGCCCTCTACACCAATATTCTACACAAAGATGTACTACAAGCTATCAGGAACAGTATCCCTGATAATGTCACAGCTAACCTGGTGGCTGAACTTTGTGATTTTGTCCTCACCCACAACTATTTCACATTTGGGGACAATATATACCTTCAAGTCAACGGCACTGCTATGGGTACCCGCATGGCCCACAATATGCCAACATTTTAATGGCTGACTTAGAACAACGCTTCCTTAGCTCTCGTCCCCTAACGCCCCTACTCTACTTGTGCTACATTGATGACATCTTCATCATCTGGACCCATGGAAAAGAAGCCCTTGAGGAATTTCACCATGATTTCAATAATTTCCATCCCATCATCAACCTCAGCCTAGATCAATCCACACAAGCGGTCCATTTCCTGGACACTACTGTG
This sequence comes from Trachemys scripta elegans, assembly GCF_013100865.1. Taxonomy (NCBI): domain Eukaryota; kingdom Metazoa; phylum Chordata; order Testudines; family Emydidae; genus Trachemys; species Trachemys scripta. The sequence goes on along the minus strand of NC_048299.1, from coordinate 60,905,296 downwards.
CTAATAAGCGATGGTCACATAAATACCACCCTATACCGGAAACCTACTGACCGCTACACTTACCTACATGCCTCCAGCTTCCATCCAGGACACACCACACGATCCATTGTCTACAGCCAAGCTCTAAGATATAACCGCATTTGCTCCAATCCCTCGGATAGAGACAAGCACCTACAAGATCTCTATCAAGCATTCTTAAAACTACAATACCCACCTGCTGAAGTGAAAAAACAGATTGACAGAGCCAGACGAGTACCCAGAAGTCACCTCCTACAAGACAGGCCCAACAAAGAAAATAACAGAACACCACTAGCTGTCACCTTCAGCCCCCAACTAAAACCTCTCCAGCGCATCATCAGAGATTTACAACCTATCCTGAAAGATGATCCTTTACTCTCACAGATCTTGGGAGACAGACCTGTCCTTGCTTACAGACAACCCCCCAACCTAAAGCAAATACTCACCAGCAACCACACATCACTGAACAAAACCACTAACCCAGGAACCTATCCTTGTAACAAACCCCGATGCCAACTCTGTCCACATATCTATTCAAGTGACATCATCATAGGACCTAATCACATCAGCCATACCATCAGGGGCTCATTCACCTGCACATCTACCAATGTGATATATGCCATCATGTGCCAGCAATGCCCCTCTGCCAGGTACATTGGCCAAACCGGACAGTCTCTACGCAAAAGAATTAATGGACACAAATCTGACATCAGGAATCAAAATACTCAAAAACCAGTGGGAGAACACTTTAACCTGTCTGGTCATTCAGTGACAGACCTGCGGGTGGCTATATTACAACAGAAAAACTTCAAAAACAGACTCCAACGAGAGACTGCTGAGCTGGAATTGATATGCAAACTAGACACAATCAACTCCGGTTTGAATAAGGACTGGGAATGGCTGAGCCATTACAAACATTGAATCTATCTCCCCTTGTAAGTATGCTCACACTTCTTAACAAACTGTCTGTACTGGGCTATCTTGATTATCACTTCATTTTTTTTCTCTTAATTAATTGGCCTCTCAGAGTTGGTAAGACAACTCCCACCTGTTTATGCTCTCTGTATGTGTGTATATATATCTCCTCAATATATGTTCCATTCTATATGCTGTAGTCCACGAAAGCTTATGCTCTAATAAATTTGTTAATCTCTAAGATGCCACATGTACTCCTGTTCTTCTTTTTGCGGATACAGACTAACACGGCTGCTACTCTGAAACCTGTTAGATGCAAAAGGAACTCTCAGGAAAACATCTTTGTCTCTGTGCTGAGTTCTAACCACCCACAGGCTTGCTAGGTAGAATCCTAGAGCAGGGTTTCTCAATCCGTGGGTCGGGACCCAAAATTGGTTCACCAGAATATTTCAAAAGGTTGCATGGCAGCTCCTGTCCCACAGGTTTGGCTGGGCTTACCTCCCAGCTCCAGGCACTGCAACTTCTGGGGTCCCAGTGCTACTCATGTTTGGGCCAGCTGTCATGATGACGGGAGTCCAGGTAGGTCAGATTTGAGTGAGTGGCACTGCAACCCTATGAGCCAGGACACAACTCCACTCTCACAAATTTGGTCCAGTCTGGGGGTGGAGGATGGGGAGGGGAGTGGGGCCAAACCAGAGTGACACTGCACCCCGGAGATTGCAATGCCTGGAACAGAGAGCCAAGCCCAGTCAGGCCCACAGCACACAAGCTGCAGGAGCACCCAGTGGGGGGGTGAGTGCTGGGTAGGACCCAACACCCGGGGGTGCAGGACCCAATCGAAACCACTCCCAGGACTCCACCCCCAGACTATTTACTGAGTTGTGACAAGCCATCAACGTTTATAAATGGATCCTGAGCCCAAAAAGGTTGAGAACCACTGTCCTAGAGGACTCAGTAGACTTAAGCCTCACAGAATAATGGTGGAATCTTTGGTGTTAGAGAGAGAAGAAATGGAGAAAAAAAAACAGACATTAAATGCTGAAAAAAAGTTGGTAACGTGTTTTACCAAAAATGGTTTTCAAATACTGAATTTAAAAAGAAAAAATAATAAAAGAAGATCTCTGCGTAAGCTTGAAAGCTTGTCTCTCTCACCAACAGAAGTTGGTCCAATAAAAGATATTACCTCACCCACTTTGCCTCTCTAACATCCTGGGACTGACACTTACATCAGAATTGTAATAACACTATGCACAACTCTCTCACCTGTGATGTCACATTCCCTCCACCCCCAGCAAATGCTAAGATTGAAGGATTTAGGACCAAATTCTTTCCCCAGTACCAAGACTAAATAAAAGAGCTTTGCACTGGGGAGATCTGCAGGGGGTTAGTGGGATTAAATCTTTCATTCGGGTTGCAGAGTGGCAATACAACCCTACAGTTATTAGTTTGGCCTCCAGGCTTCTGTGCCTACTCTCTGCAGCGGGATTTGGTCAGTGTGTCTGCATAGTCACAGATCCATCAGCCCCATCCCATTTGCAGCCTACCCTCAAAACTCCCCTAGCCACAGTGGCACAGGGAGTCCCGATGGAGGTGCATTCTCTGGTCTGTGGTTTGCAGGGTGTTTTGACTGTTGTATGTGCTCCCCTCACACTCAACCTTTCCTCTCTCAGCTCTTTTAATTGGGCCATAAGGTGTGCCCCTCAGGGTCTGGTCTAAGCTTTTGTATAGGGTTTATGACACTGGTCCACATGTTCGGTATTCTACCCCAGAGGTGCCTGCCTTTCAGTGATGAGGGAAGGGAGCTATTTATATTTACAGATTGTCTTCATGCCAGAATAGCACTAAAATGAAGGGCAGTTTTAACAGGTGCAAAGCCTGTCAGTTTGGTGTGTTAATACTCAGAAAGCAGAAAATGGTGGTTTCACACAATTCTTTTCGTCCTTAAGCTGTTTTGCAGCCTAGTTGTCTGATGCTGACGGGCAGTGAATAAGCACGTTCTGTCTGTCAGCTAGTGGCTAGATATTTCATCTGAGGTTAGAGAATTGGCAGATAGCCCATCCTGTGGCTGGACTTGTGTGTGTGCAACACACATGCCTCCACAGCTGAAACTCAAGCTGGGCCCTTTATGGTCTGTAAGCAGTAATTCTAGCAGCTGAGCCAAATGGAAGCCTCCTATCGCCAAGCCTGCAGGAGCTGTGCTAAGCTTTCCTCAGTTGGAAGTTGTTCTTATGTTATATATCACTCTACAGATGTAGATGCTGTAGTGCTTTAAAGAACAGAGCTCTGTCTTAACTTATAATAATTTCCTTTGAACTCAGATACCGCGAGAAATGCCAGTAAGCCCACCAGAGAGTATTTCTTACAAGAAAGTTGATTGTATAGGAGTGTGGCCTTGATTTGGACTCACAGATCTCAACAATAGGTTTACTAAATGTGAGAAAGGGGCAGATGCAGTATTTCAGTAAGAGATTAATTGCTCTTATCCAGATCACCAATGCTGTAAGTGCAAACGTAAAAATGAAAATGTGTAACCACTACACTTACTTGACTTACCATTCAAATAACTGATGTAACAGCACCTACTTGGGAGAAACATAGAGTTTAATCAGTGCTCTCTGCATTTTATCAGCAACGTAAGAGGATTTAAAATCACAACAGAGTAAAACAAAAGAATCAGAAAAGCCTTTTTAAATATTTCCCTAATTTGGGTGGAAATATACATAGGCTGGTCACCAAACACCCTTGAACTTTGGGAATGAAAGGGGAGATATGGCTTTGGTGCCTGGATCCTGTTTTAATTCTACTCCTGTCTCTTTAAACGAGCTGGACCAAAACATCAGATTTGAGCACCCCCTCAACTTTGAAAGGGTTCTAAGCCTGGATTCAGGTCTGAATTTTGCAACTTAGGCCCATTCCTAATATATCTTTGTATGAATTTACAGTAGAATTGTATTGCTGGTGTTATTCACATGAGCAACACCTCATAGCTGGCTGACAGTTTAATGAGACATTCTGCATTTTACCTAAGGCATTCTCACCAGTAGGAAATCCTGTTAGATTTACAAGTGTCCATCTGTTAAAATTCTCTGGAGTCATTTTAGATGCTACACTGTTTGTTGGGTTTTGACCTCCTTTGCTGTGATTGTTCAATTAATTCTGTTGTGTTCAGTGCACACTTGTCCTATGCATCTCGGAGAGCATAGCTGGAAAAGAACAGAACTTTTAAAAGCTCAGTTTTGAGTATTAAAATATGATCCAGTCTCTGGCAGAAGTTCTTGTTTACTTACTCATCAGCAGAATACATGGTGAAATGTGATGCACACCTCCCCTTCCTTATTTTCTTTGTGACTGATTACATAAGCACTGTTAGAGTTGTGGTTAGGGTATCTATACTGAGTTTGTGCTCTTGGATTAAACCTCTTTTTGTCCTATTCATTCACCTGGAAGGCAGTGTGCTCAAATGGCTCTAGATGGGGATTAGATAGCAAGGCTCTTATTATTATATTGCTCGCTCTCATTGTGTGCCCTTGGGTAAATCCCTTGCCCTCTCTGTGAATCAGTTTTACCCATCTGTAGAATGGGCAAAATGTATACCTACAGCATTTGGGTGTTCAGAATTTGTTAATGTTTGTGCAGCCCTTTGAAAATCCTGGGATGAAAGTGCAAAGTAAGAACCCCCCCTTTTTTAATCTGAGCTTCCCACACTATCACCACCTAACCCTCCCGCATTCCCAAAAGAACCACAACAAAATTCAGGTCCTGATGCCTGGAGGGAAGAGAGAGCCAGATCAGTATATCCTTATGTAGGCACATCACACACTGAGGCACTCAGATACCATAGCTGTCACAGTGCCAGAATGGCTATTTTATGCAGAACACTCTATGCAGCTGTCTCGCCCAAACAGCTCAAGAGCAAACATTGCAATAATAAAATAGATCTTCACTGTGTATTGCACATACTGTATGTGGAAATTGTACTAGGCAAAGGATATACTTAGTGCATCATAAAGTAATAAACATATAATTCACTGTGGCTAATCACCTTGAGAGGGATGTTCCACACCCCTCCCCCACTGGAACAGTGAATGGAAGGGGCCCTTCAGGCACATCTCCTCCTTTCCTCACAGAAGTTGGGGAGTGTCGCTGATGGAAGAAACCCAGACAGCATGGATGGGGGAGCAGATACAGTACCCCACATTTGATGTGGGGACACAGAGTATTGTGAAGATGGCCCTGATCTCTAAGAAGGAAATTTAATCTTTTAGGGATTTGGGGGTTCTCAGAACCTACCTCTGAATGGAACAACTTGTGGAAAGATCCATGTGAGGGTCCTTGTGGAGTTTCATCGTGTGGACTTTGCCCTGGAAGGGTAATCTCTCCATTTTATATTATCAAATTATTATGTAAAGTTTTGTTGACTCTACTGTATGAGAGTTACTTTTGACTCTAAGGCTTGGTCCCCACTAAGTCCCCACTTCGGACTAAGGTACGCAAATTCAGCTACGTTAATAACGTAGCTGAATTCGAAGTACCTTAGTCCGAACTTACCGCGGTCCAGACGCGGCAGGAAGGCTCCCCCGTCGATGCCGCGTACTCCTCTCGGCGAGCTGGAGTACCGGCGCCGACTGCGAGCACTTCCGGGATCGATCCCAGAACATCGATTGCGTGCCGCCGGACCCTCCGGTAAGTGAAGACAAGGCCTGAGTCAACATCCTCTCCCATTCATTTCTTTAAAAACATCCTGGATCAAAAATACATTATTTAAAGGCACTTTGGAGACACAGGACCAACTTCAGTGGTGAGATTAAGAGGTATTCTAACCTGGTAAAATGTACAGCTTCTTCTTGCCTCCATAATGAATACATTATACTGACTTAGACGCCTTCTAGATTCCCTTAGACTGACACCTTACCAGCATGTAAATTATACATACACCCTTATACTTTGCCTCTGAATTTGGCCTGATGAATGCGTGAATGTCTAAGTAGGTGCCAAGGGGACAAAAGAGAATAGTTTAGCAATGAAAGCTACTAACAAAAGAATAGAAGTAGAAATAAAAAAATTAAAAAATAAATAAAATTAATGGAGATATCCCATCTCCTAGAACTGGAAGGGACCTTGAAAGGTCATTGAGTCCAGCCCCCACCTCACTAGCAGGACCAAGTACTGATTTTGCCCCAGATCCCCAAGTGGCCCCCTCAAGGATTGAACTCACAACCCTGGGTTTATCAGGCCAACGCTCAAACCACTGAGCTATCCCTCCCCCCTCAGACTTCTGTAAGGCATTTGACTTGGTAGTGCACAACATAAGTTAAGGCAGAGGTCGGCAACCTTTCAGAAGTGGTGTGCCAAGTCTTCATTTATTCATTGTAATTTAAGGTTTCGCGTGCCAGTAATACATTTTAACATTTTTAGAAGGTCTCTCTCTCTCTAAGTCTATATTATATAACTAAACTATTGTTGTATTTAAAGTAAATAAGGTTTTTAAAATGTTTAAGAAGCTTCATTTAAAATTAAATTAAAATGCAGATCTTATCAGTTTAGTGTGATCCTTGCCCTTACTTTTCCTTGCTAAGTTTTCCAATGTTCCCAGGCTGGCAGCAGGCTGAGCGGGGCCAGCGGCTGGGACACCAACTGGCAAGATGCTGGCGGATGGAACCCCAGGCTGGCAGCAGACAGAGCGGGGTCAGTGAACGGAACCCCAGACTGGCAGTGGGCTGAGTGGGGCTGGCGGATGGAACCCTGGCTCAGCCCGCTGCTGGTCTTGGGTTCTGTTCGCCAGCCCCACTCAGCCTGCTGCTGGCCTGGGGTTCCATCCATTCAGGCTGGCAGCGGGCTGAGTGGGGCCGGCGGTTGGGATGGAACCCCAGGCCGACAGCAGAGTGCCACTGAAAATCAGCTCGCGTGCCACCTTTGGCACACGTGCCATAGGTTGCTGACCCCTGAGTTAACGGCTAGATTTTAATTTTAGCACAGTCCTGATTGTAGGGTGATGCATAAGCTACACCACCCACAGAAGGTGCCCCAAGAGACATTGTAACTTGGAGACTCACCTTTTCCTCCTTACTCATGGGGGTAATAATTTACTGTTGTCCTGAAGTAAAATTATGCCTCCCACCTCGCAAACACTGGTTGGGCAGATGGAACCAATGCTCCAGCCATTTTCCACCCCTCCCTTCCTACTCCTTTGGAGGAAATAAATGGATGTGTAATCCCACTTGCTATTGTGCACCTGGACCCAAAGTGTGAATTGTCCATGTAGGGTTTAAAGGGGTAGGGAGATTTAAAGTCTGACTGGATGCAGAGTTTGTTTTTTGCTTTGCTTACTTTCCATGAAAGTGAGGGTCAGGGAAGGTAAAAAGCCTGCCTTGACCTTTAAATATATCACTATTTATAATATTGCTGCTGTTATTTAATATTTTAAGGGCTCCTGACTGATCCCTTCTTTTTCTCTTCTTGATTGTAGGTTTTTATCCAAGTCCCCTACCCAGCTAGAATCCTAATTCGCTGGAGGTGGTCAACTAGAGACACTGTCAAACTGCAGCAGCCCTAAGAAGGCAATGGGGGGCAGACAGATACACCCATGTCCTCTCACTACCCCAATAGAAGGATGCAGTGCAGCTTAGGGAGAGGAACAATTCCACTCTGTCACACAAAGGAGTCAGTGGGGCATGGGCAGGTACACATGTGCTGTGTCCTGCCAAATAACCTAGAACAATTAGTGGAGTGGAGTACTCTTCCCACCCACCCACCCACCCCCAGTAATGGGAGAGACCGAGGAGGGTGGAGGATGGGGGTAGCACGTGTGACCTCCATCTAAAGGAAACTGGGGCAACCTAATGAATAAGGGCAGAAAGAACACAGAGATTCCAAAGATGAAGAGAGAGAAGAGCAGGAGGGTACTGCCATAGGGGTGTTCGCTGGGATGGTTACCAAACCCAACCCAACCCAAACCCAACCCTGAGTGCTGAGCTCCCCACCTCTTCCTGCTCCTCACTGCAGAGCTACCAGTGCCGTGTCTGCTCTTCCCTTCCACTCCCAGCAGCAATCTGATCTGCTTCCTGAGCGGGGGAGGACATAGAGCAGGTGAATTCCCCTTTCTCTCCAGGGCGAGGTGGATGAATTCCCTGCTCTGAGAGGGGGCCTGATTGCATGCAGGGGATGCTGAAAGGTGATGTCAATGGGAAGAACTTCACTTTAAGGCCTGAGGGTTCACATTAGTGGAGGCAGTGATTACCTGAAGCTAGACTGGAGTAAGAGTCACATTCATAAACCACATATAGGAGTAGAGAGGTTATTTTACCTCTGTATTTGGCATAGTGCAACCTCTGCTGGAATACTGTGTCCAGTTCTGGTGCCCACAATTCAAGAAACATGTTGATACATTCAGGGAGGTTCAGAGAAGAGCTAGGAGAATGATTAAAGAATTAGAAAACATGCCTTATAGTTGTAGACTCAAGGAGCTCAATGTATTTAGCTTAACAAAGAGAGGGTTAAGAGATGACTTGATTCCAGTCTATAAGTACCTACAAGGGGACAAGTATTTAATAATAGGCTCTTCAGTCTAGCAGAGAAAGGTATAACATGATACAATGGCTGGAAGTTGAAGCTAGACAAATTCAGATTGGAAATAATGGGTACATTTTTATCAGTGAGTATAATTAACCATTGGAACAATTTACCAATGGACCTTGTGGATTCTCTATCACTGATCATTTTACAATCAAGATTGGGTGTTTTTCTAAAAAATATACTCTAGGAATTATTTTGGGTGAAGTTCTCTGGCCTGTGTCAGACTAAATGATCATAATGGTCCCTTTTGGCCTTAGAATCTATGAATCTATATTCACCCTTTGCCCAAAAAGGCTATTCATATTTTGATTGTATATGTCAGTCCTCCTTTCTCCTGTTGCACTCCCATGCCCTTTATCTCTCAGGCAGTTGTGAATATATTCTTACACTGATGCGGCTGGTTGTTAACAGAGATGATTCTGGTTATGTCGTTCTTTGCTGCCATTGTTTAGACCCTGACATTCACCAAGTTCCAATAGCCTGTAGTATTGCTACCTCTCATACTTTCATTGCACGTCTTATGATTGTGGGTGTTTTTCTTAAAGCCCAGGCTGCTGGAATCATGTGATTGCATGAGACGCTCAGCTTTCATTTGAAAAAAAGTAAGTTTCTATCCTCATGATGCTGGAGAAAAGCGTGAAAACATGAAGCAAGTGCACCCTGAAGGTCTCAGAAACCAAAGGGCACAGAAAAAGAAACTGAAAAATATTATTTTAAAAATAAAACCTTGTGATTTTTAGGGGTCTGACTCAATGTTCCCTCTAATTTTTTCCATCCATATGCAGAATAAATTTTGTTATGTGCACCAAGGTATGTGCAGATGTGCACCACCAGAAGAAACAAAACACCTAGATATAATATATATTTTTAAAAAGTTACCATAGGGATAATTACTCCAGCCAGGACAGGTTAGGCATTTTAGAACTCACTACTCAAAGAATTAAATTTAAGTGTAGGAGAAATAAAAATTATGAAATGCATAGACCAGTCAAAACACTAAAATAACGCACTTTGAAAGAATAAAATTACAGAGAATGTATATGCACTGCAGGAAGTACTAAGAAGTAACAATAACCATAATACAAGTATGTGTTGGGAGGTGAGTGGAAAAGAGACTCTCTCTCTGTGTGTGTGTGTGTGTGTGAGTGAGAGAGAGAGAGAGAGAGAGAGAGAGACTGTGTGAGCTAGCTGCTGGGGAAAGCTAAGAGACAGTGCACTGCCTCTTTAAGAAAGGCACTTGACTCTCTGTTTTCCACAGCAGCTCTGAGACCTGAGCCAGGATGTGTCCCCTGCTCTGCAGAAATGGGGTACAAGGGCAGGCAGAGGGGGTCACCCTGACCTCAGCACTCTCCCTCCCCCCCCCACCCCCACACAGTCAGCAGGAGGGTCCTGGGAGTAGCTGCAGGACGGAGCAATGTGGGGGGAAGGGCACCTGAACACATGCTGCCAGCTGTGCACACTCTGCTAATCAGCTGGGCGGCATTTGAATTTCTCTTGGGCGGCCGTGTAAGCGCGCAGCTTACAGGGAACACAGGTCTGACTCATGATTTTCGAATGCTGGGGATGGCAATGCTGGGTTTGTATAGCCTCAGTGCCAGAACCTCAGCAGGTATGAATGGTGTAGCTGCATTGAAGTCAAAGTTAATTGACTCCAATAGAGCTAAACTTATTCCAGCCAAGGATCTAGCCTTGAGCATTTTAGGTCACTTTGTAAAAGTTTGCAGTCTAACTCTGTCATGTTCTGGGGTGCAATCCGGACCAGTGAGGGGTTGTGTCACTGCCTTCCGTAACTCTGGGTGTCTTAAAATGCTCTGCTGCTATAACATCCTCGTCTGGACGCTCCCAGACAGCATAGAAGCATGCCCTTAGTGTCTGTGTGATAAGCAGCTCTGGATCAGACACCAGCAGCCTGCCCTTTACACCCCAGCCACACTCTGGTATCCACCCGCTTTTTGGTTACACCTGGCAAGATGACCCTAACACCTGCCAGTCCCGAATTTTCCCAAAACTGTGTGCTCTGCAATGTTCAACCCTTTCCTGGACCATTCAGAGGAATAATAAGGCTGATTTGCTCCTCTAAAGAGACAAAATACACACCTTATCACTTTAACTGGAGTTAACAGTCACTTCAGTTCAAACACAGCACTAGGTTGGTTTAGATTATAATCAAGACAAGTTTATTAACAAAAGGAGATAGGATTTTAAGTAAGTTCAAGTATGAAGGGTAGAGTTAGAAATAATTACAAGCAAATAAAAGAGGAAAATGATTTCTAGGGGCTAAGACTTAACAAATTTACAGTCTTGGTTCAAGGTAAAATTTTTACCACACTATCTTCCAGCAAGATGGCTGACCACTCCTCTGGTCAGGATCTCCCACAAAGTCCAAAGTACTCAGTTCCTTTGTCTTCTTAGGTGAAAGATAACTGCTCTTTTATAGTCCAGGGAACCTTTGAAATGGATTCATCTAAAGGTTAGCAAAGTAAGTTCATTCAAGCGTGAATATGGAGTCTGTTGGTGAAGATAATTCCATCCTGGTGTCTTCCTCCACTTGTGTTTATTAAAATGCAAATGAGTGGTCACTTGACATGAGATTGCTAATTGATTGTGATGACACCTGGTTGGAGGTATCTGCCTATCCTTTGTCTGAGAGAAACCTGGTTACCCTCTCCCCAGATTTGTCTGGAAAACATATTTTAGTTCCACATTCCCTTCATATTTGTATTGTCCCTTGGGAGTTTACTGTACATCAGTGGTCACCAACCGGTAGATTGTGATTGACTGGTTGATCCTGGAGCCTCTGACAGTCGATCGCGATCTCTGGCTGATAAAAGTCCGGTGGCACAGCAGGGCTAAGGCAGGCTCCCTGCCTGCCCTGGCCCCATGCCATTCCTGGAAGTGGCCAGCACGCTCCTGAGGCCCATATGGGGGGAGGCAGGGGTCTCTGCATGCTGCTCCTCCTTGCAAGCACCAACCCCACAGCTCCCATTGGCCAGGAATAGGGAGCTGCAGCCGATGGGAGCTGTGGGGGCAGTGCCTGCAGAGAGGGGCAGTGCGTGGAGCCATGTGCACCCCCAGGGGCTGCAGGGGCGTGATGGTTGCTTCCGGGAATAGCATGGGGCCAGGGAGCCTGCCTTAGCCCCACTGCACTGCTGACCAGGAGCTGCCCAAGGTAAGTGCCGCCCGGCAGGAGCCCGCACCCCTCCCATACCCCAACCCCCAGCCCTGAGCCCCCTCCCAGAGCCAGCACCCCATACCCTTCCTGCATCCCAATACTCTGCCCCAGCCCGGAGCTCCTTCCTGCACCCAAACTCCCTCCCAGAGCTTGCACCCCTCACCACCTCCTGCACTCCAAACCCCTGCCCTAGGCTCATCCCGGAGCCCCCTCCCACCGTCCGAACCCCTCAGCCCCAGCCTAGAGCCCGCACCCCCTCCCACACCCCAAATCCTGCCCCGGCCCAGTGAAAGTGAGTGAGGGTGGGGGAGAGCAAGCGATGGAGGGGGGTGGAGTGATTGGGGCAGGGCCTCAGGGAACGGGCAGGGCCTTGCGGAAGGTAGATCCTGTGTTACACTTAAATTCAAAAAGTGATCTTGTGCATGAAAAGGTTGGAGACCACTGCTATACATACATCACACAAGAATATTAATGACTGGTGTGTTGTTAATTTTCCAATGATACCTTTCATGACACATACCAGATAAAGTTTATGATATTAATGAATTGGGGCACATTGAACTCCCATTTGAGCAGGGCCGGCTCCAGGCACCAGCCTGGCAAGCAGGTGCTTGGGGCGGCCGCTCCGGACAGGGGCGGCACGTCCAGCTATTCGGCGGCAATTCGGTGGACAGTTCCTCACTCCCGCTTGGAGCGAAGGACCTTCCGCCGAATTGCCGCTGCAGATCGCGATCTTGGGGTTTTTTTTTTTTTTTTTGGCTGCTTGGGGCGGCCAAAACCCTGGAGCCGGCCCTACATTTGAGTCACTGCAAAGACTCCTTAACTGCAGTGTTTTGGATCAGGCCCTTTAACTGTGTGTTCAGAACATGATTTAACTATCTTTCACAGTTAGGTTGCTCACTAAGACAATTATTTTAGTTTTAGGAACAAAAGCAGCTAATCCACCCAGAAAAGGCATTTGATTCATTCAGGCTTTTAAGCAAATGAAAATGTCAAAAGAATGTAATTGACAGATGAAACAAACATGGAAACTGATCATGTTTTCAGAAATGTATTAACTTGTGATCAGTCACTAAAGTTGAAAATAAAATACACATGGGGAAAATTTCAGTGTGAAAAATAAGAAAATGCAAACTAGGAAGTCATCAAGAACATGTGAGACTGGCTGGTCAATTAAGTACTGTGTAAAGATTTCCAATTTTCTTGTAGTAAATTATTTATTTAGCCATTGTATGCCAGCAATATATTTTACAAGTTTAATACCCAAATTATAGCTACCCACCCATTTATGGCCCTGTAAATGAGTCCTGACTTATCAATGTGAATTCTTGTTCGAGGCAGTGTCAAATTTAGATTGGATTTGGATGTATTGCTTTTACCCTTATCAAGAAGGTTTGCTAGTCTGGTATTTTATTGCTATATTTAAAATGGAAAGTGCTTTTAAATAGACTTGCCTGGATAGCACAACTGATCACTGCTCAGATATGTCATTTCCTGATTTAAAATCCTGCCCTAATCTAGGCTGAAAGCTTGGAGGTGCAGCAGAACCCATTTATACTGAATTTGTTTCTCCACAAGTTGAATTCTCTTGTAACAAGGGAGGGCAATTGTGACAAGAATGACTTTAATCTTAAGTAAGGATGGCTAGAGGATTTAAGTAATAAAACTGATTGGTAATTTACATACTTCTTGAGGCTTTATAAGGAAAATGAATAATAAAGAATGTAAATGAACCCATGTAATTTTCTTAAAGTTAACAAAGATTGAGTTAAATTTGGCTATGCTTAATGTGTTTATCTTTCACAATTTATTAAACCATGGGAAAATATTCAGAAAAGGTAACTAAATCAGCCAAAAAGAAGAACAGGAGTACTTGTGGCACCTTAGAGACTAACAAATTTATTAGAGCATAAGCTTTCATGGACTACAGCCCACTTCTTTGGATGCAAGTCAGCCAAGGAGAATAACAAATAAATGACAAAGTAATCAAACAGGTGCATGAAAATCAGAGTACAGTCATGTACAGTAATACCTAAATAACAGGAGTATCTGCAAAATAAAAATAAGTACGTCAAACCAAACTCTGCTCTCAGTTGTACTAGCCTAACAAAAATCAGGATTCTCATGTAGTGAGCACGTGGAACGTTAATAGGATCGAGGGAAATTTCATTCACAATGTCAAAGTCAGTTTGGGTTTGAGGAGTTTTTGAGGAAATTATTGAATGTTGTAATATAATATCAATGATAGTTGTGTTCTGATTATTTCACTGTATTATTGTTTTTATGTTCTTCACCGTGCTCTTAATGTGCTAGGGATTACCCAATAACTAAATAAACCCCCAAGGGCTTATACCTTAAAAAGGCAAACAAATATAGATGGGGAAAAGTAGGGGAAAGGGTAGAACAGTATAAGTAGAGGCCAGGTGGTGACTGGCCTTGTCCTGGTGAAACAATGTTTCAATAACAAATATTTTCCTTGTTAAATTATATAATCCATCCCCAAATTTCAGTGGGGAAAAGCCAGATTGGAGAGGATCCAGGATGGAGTTGGAAGAGGGGAACTCAAGGCAACAATTGTAAATGTTGTGTGCAGTGAGGTTAGAGATAAGCAGAAGACAAGAGATGATGCCTGAAGAGAAGTGCGTAGAGTTAGGGGATGGGTTTGTAATGTGAGGGGTGGAGACAGAAGAGAGTGAGAAGTTAATGAGGAAGACAAGACAGAGGGTAGGAGTGGGGGCAAGGGACCTTAAGAAGCAGAAAGGGATGGGGGAAGTGGAAGGCTTAGAAGTGGAGATTAGGCAAGAAACCTCAATATCAGTCACAGGGGAGAAGAAGAAAATGTTGTCAGAGGGAGAGGGGGAAGAAACTGGTAGAGTTAGGAAGTAGGTCATGGCAGATCTTGTTGATCTTTTGAGAATGTCTGCAAGATCATGCCTGGAGAAGGAGAAAGGTGCAGGAGCAGGAAATGGTTTAAGGAGGAGGGGGGGTCAGTGATTGCAAATAGGCAAGAGGGATTGAAGGTTTGGACATCAGTGAGAGTGGACAAATAATGCTGTTAATCAAGAAAATGGCTAAAGCAAAGGAGGGGAGAACAACTTGTAATGAAGTAAGTCTGCATGGCCAAAGGAATCAGATGTAGGGTGTTAGCCAGAGATGATAGTTAAAGGGATAGACTTTACAATGCAAAAGGAAAGAATCAAGGGTGGAAGAGAGAGCTGAGTGGAGGGAACTGACAACTGAATCTGTGGTGCTGACTGAAGCGAGAACTGAGAAGGAGGGGATTGAAGTGAAACAAAACCAACCATTTCAGTGGCATTCAGATCTGATGCTCCAGAGCATATTCTGAACACACTGTTGAGATTCAACAAATAATAAATATAATAATAATTAATTAATGACTGTAGGCTTAAATCTTTCTTTTAGCTGTTGGAGGAAGGGAAAAAGAGAAATTATGCTTCTATATCATGGGCTTGGTGATATCCAGGTACACACCCAAAAAAATGTGTTAGAGAAAAAGAGTGAGTTGAAAGTGGGTGCTCAGCAGCTCAGAGCATGGTCCAGCAAGGCTACTATGTGGCCACATAAGGACAAAGGATTGGGAAAGGGATTGTCTCAAAAGAGAGCAATACAAAGTCCAAAGGGTAATGGTTAGTGAACAAAACACTGGTAACTGATCCAGCCAGTGACAGGGAATAGGAAGCAGTGTAAAGTGATAATAGCAGCAAAGCTGCACAGGGCACATCTCTGTACGGCACGTGTAACAGGGCTGTAAGAAGCCTGGAGTGGGATAAGTAGCCATGCAGAAGGCCCAGCTGGGAAGGTAAATAAAGTCTTGGGTCCAAGTGCATATCTCACTTAGAGTACGGAATCCATAGTCTAGTATTCATTAACAGCCAGCAATTGCAGAGATGCAACAAAAGGAAACTATTTGTTAGAAAGCAAGGCCTCTCCAGACAATGAGTGACCTATGTCAGTAGTGTCAGTAGAATTTGGTTGATGTTTCTATGGTTGCTGCCTCCCTGGCACATACATACTCAATTTCCAGCACTTTACCAGGAACTTTAAAGCATCCTCTGGTTTACTTATTTTGAGTGCCATTTTTTATCTGTGTTTCAGGTGAGAAGCATACCAGGTTTTTGCTCAGCTGCAGTCTGTATACCTCCTTTTCTCATGTTCATGGCTCCATTTCCTTTATTGCCCTTCTTGTGCGTGCCTCTGCTGTTGACTCCAGCCCCAGTATGGATTGTGCTTTGTTGGAACATACCAATGCTCATAGTCTGAATAGGTTGCTACTCTTCTGGGGGGATGCCAAAGATATGACCCTCTTCTATAGAGATGCATGTGATGTTGCCAATGGTATAGCTGAATCCCATATAATTATGGTTCATGGGTGGAGAGGAGGAGGTGTGAAATGCAGGGAAGGGCAGGTTTTAAGTCTCCCTTTCTCTCCTCATCTTCCACACCCCAAGGCTTACAGACCTAGAGATTTTAAAAGGAAGAATGGGATTTTTTTTTTTACAGCTGTCTTCAGTGGGAATAGATCTAAGACAGCACTGAGTGCTTTTAAAAATCCCACCCTAACTCAAGATTTTATATTGGTAACTTAACATACCTCACAGCTATCTTTTATTTGTTATGGACACTGGCCTATGTCAAGCTGAACTTTCTCCTGAATTAACAAGTGCATTCTAACCCGGATGTCTCAGCCAAATTCCATCTCAGATAATTATTTTCTGGACTGTTTTTAAGTCTTGAACTTGCTTCCATTGGCTTCAGTGGGAGCAAGCTTTGACCCATTGATTTCTACTAGAATTTCAACTGGATAGTTATTCTCTGTTTACTGTCCTAAACTGTTGTGTAGGGAACTTGTAAACAGAAAGCATGTTCCACCCAGAGGTAGCTGCATTTCAGTGGTGGTTCATTGAAAAAGAGTTTGTGGGGTTCTGCTTCTTCTGGAAGAAATGTGTGCTGTGTAAAGGGAAAGCATTGTTACTGTGGTTTTACTTAATCCTTCGTATGTTATAAATAGGTGTTTTAGTAAATCACTCCAATTGACTGTAGAGGCAGTTACATTTTAAGACTAAAATCATGCCATTGATACACTGTGGGTTCAGGGGAAAACCTCCCATTGCACTATAAATAGCTCCTACAAAGTGAAAACAACATAATCCTTGTTAATCACAAATTAGGAAGGTGTGTGCCAAAAGCAGCACCATCATAGGGTGTCCAATCAAAAGACTTCTTGCAAGTTGTGTGTCCAGTACCAGGTGACTTTAACTGTTGTGGGAATATCACTGTTGGGAAAACAGCTCTGTGCAGTGCCAAGTAGCCATCAGTGACAGACTGTCTCACTCTTCCCTATTTGAAAGGCATCTCTGCAACAGAAATGAATGATATGCTCCATTCTGTCTGCCTTACTCTGCTCTCAGTGGTGGAACAGTATAGTCTCTGTAATGTGAAACCATGCAGTTGTCTGAACATTGCCTAGCATAATGTAAATCTAGCAATGTCTGTGCCAGATAGTTCTCTAATCCCACTTTTGACTGCATTCTGAACATAGGTTTGTATTAATAATCTGCCATGCAGATTATGCTGAAATGTACACTTTCTGTGTGATATAAATCTGCTGAGATTTCAGACTCTTTGGTGAGTCCTTTCAGCTAGTGCCATTTGATCAATTTATATCTCTGCCCTTTCCCAATATTTTATAAAAAAGAACTGTATTTTTTCCACTCTTAGACTTCCGTCAATATGTGTATTATATTAGATAAATTACCCAAGCTTGAACTTCAGATGCCTTGTTTGATGGCATCTATGTTTTATACCAGGTTTCAGAGTAGCAGCCGTGTTAGTCTGTATCCGCAAAAAGAAGAACAGGAGTACTTGTGGCACCTTAGAGACTAACAAATTTATTTGAGCATAAGCTTTCGTGGGCTACATCCCACTTCTTCGGATGCATAGAATGGAACATATATTGAGGAGATATATATACACACACATACAGAGAGCATGAACAGGTGGGAGTTGTCTTACCAACTCTGAGAGGCCAATTAAGTAAGTTTATGCATTTTCCATAAACCCTTATTTACTAATGGCTAGTCTTACTTTGTTCAGTCTATTGTAGGACTTTAACCTTTCCTAATAGTGGGCACCTGATTCAAATCGCTTTTACGTTACATTAAAAGAGGTGCATCATAAAACTGCAAAAAATATTACATAATAGTATAATGTAATACTTGTAATAATGACATTTTGTTTCATAAAAATCCATTTTTTCCCAGTGTCTTTCATATAAGTGACTTTATTTTTTTAAACTATTTTTTTAACTGTTAATTCGGAGTAGATAGGTAAAAGCCTTAGAACAAAAGCAGGATCTTTGAAAAATGAACAGGCTGAATCCTTTAAGGACTCCAAACATGGACTTCCACAGATCGCATTGTCTTCAGATGACACTAGATTGCTCATCACCTCTGAAAAATTAGGCTATGTTTGTCTGTAAGTAGATAAAAGTTTCTCTTTTATTTGAACATACAGTGTACTTAAGAGATACAAGAGCCCTGTGTAGCATTTTTAAACTAATATTTTCAAGCTCTATAGAGCAATGAAAACAATTGATTTGGGGTCCAATCTAGCAAATCCTTACCCACGTGAATCACCCTTATTTACATGAGTAGTCTTGTTAGCCTTACTCACATGAGTAAGAGCTTGTAGAATCAAGCCCTTGATATCTGCCATGCCCCTTTCCCGGTATCTTCTCCTTACTGGAAAGCAGTTTAAAATAATTCCGGTGATAGCTAACTAGTAGGATTTTTATTGGTGTATGTTAGGATGTGCTGAAGTATTTAGAAAAAGCCAGGAAAAAGCTTTCCACCTCACCACCAAGTGTGAATATTTTGTGCATAGGCCTGTATCTTAATACACTGGCAGGGTTACCTTACCAAAAATGCATTATGGTGAGATCTCTTAATTATCGTAAAATACAAGCACAGGAAATGGTATAAGGCTGTGATAGGCTTTGCAACACTGAATTCCTTCTTTTAAACAGCGTTAGTCATTTTAAATTCAGCTTTTTAAAAGTCTTAGTAAAATTGCCCACTGGGAACGATAAAATGGCAATTACGTATGACAAAGGTATAGAACAGAAACAATTAATTATTACCATAGTAAAAGAAAGAAGATGGGACCATGAACCTATCAGGAAAACTTTAGAAAATGGAATAGGCTGCTTGACCTTAAGAAAAATATCTGGATATTTGGAGTAGGTATTTTTGGCTCACTCACTGTAGAGATATTAGGCCATTTTATTTTATCATACAATTATACTACCAATACATTCAACATTAATTTAATGGCTTTGATCAGGCAGTGAGGCACAATCATCATTTATTTGCTTTCATTACAGGTCCCTTAATACTTTATCTGAAAGGGAGAATATTTCATAGGATATGCTGCAAGGATCCCTGTACAGGAATTACCTTACAGTGGCTTTAACACATTTGGCCAAACCCTGTTCACCATATTCACATCCTCCATCAGAAGGAACTACTTTACCTTCCAGTTTTGGCTAGCTTGAGCTTTCATTTGTTGGGTGACTTTTTACTGTGATGGGAGAGTCTTATAAAACTTAATAGGGATGAAATCCATGGAGCTCTATAGAAATTACTCTAAAACATATAGAATAATATTTTTCCATATTTTGTTTTTAAACCATCCTATGAAGTTCTATAGCAGGGGTAAAATTTTCTATGGAAACGCATAGGGTGTCTCAAAAATATACCTTTTTAAGTTATTAATTTTTCTGTTTAATTCTATAGGACCATTCCATAATGATAAAGAGGCTATAGCTTCCATCTCAACACTTTTGATATATTTTATTTGTTTATTCCTGTTAATATAGACCAAGACTGTCACTTTCCCTATGGATTCACACGGGAATAATACACTCTGGGTGGCTTCCCTGCATCTCCAGTCTGTTCCTGACAGGCTGAGCAGGCTCCATGGACCTGCTCCTGCCAGAAAATGAGTGGAGTCTTGGCTCTGCTCTCCCCCGACCCTAACACAGAGGAGTGTTGCTACTGATCTGGGCCCATAGCAGGTTACTTCCGCCGAGGGACCTGTCACTTGCTGAGTCCTGGGCAGCTCTTTGCTAAGTTCGAGGAACAAGGTCTCTGTCTAGTCCATATTTCTTACTAAAATGCAGAATAAACTAGATCACAATGAAGTTGTGTAACAGCACTGGGTCTTGGAGCATGTGTGCATGCACCAGTGTGCCTGGTGTACCCACCGATCCTTTCAAACTGAGGTCTGTAGCTGCAGATCATATGCTTGCTCCTAGTTATGCGCCCTACATGTAATCACACAAAAGATTTCCTGCCTGCTAGGCAAGGGGCGGAGAAGAGAGACCTTAGGTCAGTGAAGGACCAAAGAAAAGGCTTTTGCTACTAGCCAGGAAGGGTTACCTAAGGGGGAAGGAAGGATTGTCCTTCCCTTTCCCGGCCATGGAAAGCAGGAAAGGTTCCAGATTCTAAGTGTTTTGCATTATTTTGAATAATCAGCATTCTCTTGGTTGATTAATAAACCTACCCTGAGAAAAGGGAATGTGGACTGAAGCGTGAGTGTGCGGGGTTTATTTGGATTGCCCTGGCTGGTGAAGCTGCGCTCTGTTTTAAAAACTGATGGCTGGATTATTTTTAAAATAGCCAGAGCCATTTCTAAAATAAACCAGCTTTGTCCCTGCCTGCCTTCCTTCCTTTAGCTGTTTTGTTACCTTTTTAATGCACCTGCTGAAATGACTAAGAAAAGTCAACTGTACATGCTGCAATAATTGTTGTAATGCTGAAGCCATGGCTTTTCCCCCAGCAGTATGGTGTCTAATACAGCAGTATAACCATAAAATTCTATTGCCTATTTGAAGCAATTCACATAATCTTGGGCGCTGAGAAAGGTGTTATCGTGGTGAATCAGTAGGGCTCTCCCACTGGCTATAAGAATAAAATAGATGATAGATAGTTCACTTATTATCTTTGTCTTCATTTAGAACATTTTGTCTGCAGTGCAAACAGAATAATCAGAGGGTGAATCAACAATGAAAGTCATTGTAGCTACTGTATATGATTGTAAATTCCTGCTCATTTGGTCTGACATTTCTTGACAGACAATTTTTCATGTATATTACCTTTGGTATCCATTTGTGTCCCCATCTATTGATAGATAATGAGTTCTCTGTTATTATTCTCTGTTGCAGATAGGGTTATTCAGTAACAATACAATGATATAAGACATAAAGTATTAATAGCTAATTCATAAAAAGTATAAAATTTAAGATTCAAATGAAATGGTGGGAATCTAAAACCCTCTAAACATGAAGAATTGGACATGTGGGTGTAAGCGGAGGTCTGACTCAGAACCTGACTCCCTTAATAAGCCTGGAAGATTATCCAAAAATTCTAAAAAGAAACGCATTAGGTAGAATGGAAAGTGGAGTGGTGAGTGGCAATATAAACAATACATAAACTGGTATTTGTGGGACCGAACTGAATTGGTCACAATGGGCTAAATCCTTTTTCAGGATAAACTTCCAATGACTATGGTGAGAATTTTGCCCAAGTGAGAGCTGAAAGATGCATGCTACCTTACATGAGTATGTAGGGGAGTGACAATATTATTCAGATAACACTATGAGGATGATTCTCAGCTGAGCCAGGCACACGCTCCATACAGCGGAGGGGAGGAGGTGACACAAGTGGGTGTAAATCACCGTTCTACCTCCCCTGATCCTGGGGCTAGTTGACAGCCAAATTAACCTCCAGGACACGTTAGATCATCCTAAGGCTACACCAGCGAGAATCACTGCACAGCCATGTCTTCCAGTCACTGGAATATGTCCCCTATGCTGGGGAATAGGGTGGGGGCAGGTATAGAGCTGGTTATGCTTGCTGATGCCAGCTGAGAGTTCCCACACCCCAAGGGAGTCCATAGCTGTCAATTTAGTTTTCCTAGTGCACTGCTCTGGTGATGCAACGTGGGGCTGGAAATCTGCCCAATGGCTTTAATCTCACAGGGATTCCACTTCATTCTTCCTGCTCATTGGAGGATTTGCTCCCCACATGAAAGCTATGGACCTCATGATTTGGGCGGATCTCCCTTATGGAGGCCTCATGCCTCTGCATTGTCCCCCAGCTGCTGCTTCTCTTGGGAGGAGCAGAAGCAGTGCAGAGGGGGAATCTGCATCTGTTATGGAAGACTCAGACTTCCTTTGTTGATTCACACACTGGTAATTCTCTTGGTGTTGAAGACTTATACTGAATGTTCAGAGGGGGAATCTAAATGAGTTACTGCAGACTTATGGAGCCTTGACTTTCCCCATTGCTTTATATGAATGGGGGAACTGGGGCAGAGCCTGCACTGATGTCTTAGTGGGTAGTGGGAGGGGTTGACCTTTTCTTCTGAGTGACAACTGGGAAGGTGGAAGAAGATGGCAGCTTACAGCCCGCTACTGTCATTTGGAAAGGATGAGCTTATGAGGCCAAATGTATCCCCCAGAAAAATTAGGGAGGACAGGACGTATCCCCTTGGGACTCACCACCACCCAAAAAGGATCATTTTGTCAACCCATTGCCAGCCCCTTCTCCCTTCTGTGGAAGTTCTGTGGGGGGTGCTTGAGGGTCAGATTAACTCTCCTCTGGGCCTGGGGATATTAGATTTTGTGGGGCCCCTGTATATGAGTCTTTCTCCTAATTTAAAACAAAATGATCACAATTATGGAATCGAGGCTATCAGGGCCGGCTCCAGGCACCAGCTCAGCAAGCAGGTGCTTGGGGCGGCCAACGGAGAGGGGCGGCACATCCAGCTCTTCGGTGGCAATTCGATGGCGGGTCCCTCACTCCTTCTCGGAGCGAAGGACCTGCCGCCGAATTGCCGCCAAAGAATGAAGCAGCGGCGGCAGAGCTGCTGCGGAAGTGCCACAGATTGCAATTGCGGCTTTTTTTTTTTTTTTTTTTGCTGCTTGGGGCGGCAAAAACCCTGGAGCTGGCTCTGGCAGCTATTAATGCTATACTAAACTTGCCTTTTAATTAACATAAAGCCATTCTGTGATTAATGTTACTTATTAATGTAGCTCCTCTGGTTATCCGTTCTGTGGTTACATGTAGAATATAGTTAAGTTAATTCAAAATAGCCTACGTCTTACCTTAGAACAGCTGCTATATCAGTTTCTTTCTGGGAGGGAGTTTGCGTGCAGGAGGAGTCGCCAGGCTGGGGCAGAGTGTTGGGGTGCAGGAGAGGGTGAGGAGTGCAGGCTCTGGGAGGGAGTGCAGGAGGGGATTCTGACCTGGGGCAAGGGGTTCGAGTGCAGGAAGGGGTGGCCTCAGGCCTGCAGTTCCCATATGCAGGGAAGGAGCTGCCATCGCTCTCTCTTGCACAGGAGTTAGGTGAAAGATTTGATGTAGAGTAAGAAAGGTTCTCAGTGGCCCTGATTCATCCCTGCCCCAGTGCAGGTCTCTGTGCAGGCACGGAGAGGGGGTGGCTTCTGTGTTCTGTTCTCCCTTTCCCCAGTCAAAGGACTATTGAGACTGGTTGAGTCCCTGGCACGAAAACCACTCTGGACACACTCTCTCCCACTCCTTTGACTGCCCCCTGTATTAGGAATTTGTGGGGGTGGAGGGAGAACAAGAACTGGCTCTGGGCCTAGTGAGGAACCTTTTTTGCTCTAGGGGTATTCAGAGGAGTGGAGGAGGCAGCAATGTGACTGTTTTGTGGCCCCTTTATATAGTCAGTGGAAGGAGGCCAGGGGGAAGACATGAATCAACCAGCAGTATTTCTGGCCTTACTGGAAGCGGGAAGTTCTGGAAATCTCAAGGAAAAAAAGCATTTTTTTCAAGATTTCTTACCAAATGTTTCAGACTTGAAAGATGTATTGATGCAGAGAAGGTTTAGATACACACACACAAACTTCTGGGTTCTTATCTCAACCCGAACTCTAAACCTTCTGAGATTTCCCTATCACTAATTTGTAAACACAGGGAATAGTTGCTGACCTGACAACAATGGAGGTGTATGTGCTTGCTAAACATATTCTATTTCTTTAATGAGGCACAAACACTTGAAGTCTCTTTAAAATGACAGAGTTTAGATTGGATAAAAGTTTTTAAAAGGGAAAGTGTGCTCTCCACTGACATCCTGCAGGATCAATACAATATCAAGATGAAGGTGTTTTATATTCCTGTTCAAATTAAAGGGAATTTCTAACATCTGTTCACTTTAAAAGGGGTAAAACATGGTACTAGACTTTTCTTTCCCAGAATGCAATTTTCCTCCCAGAATGCAATAGTGATAGCATTAATTATCTCTTCCATTATCTGTACTGTTCTCTTCATGTCCCAGGAAATATTAAAAGAAATTATTACAGTCTTACTCGTAATGTAAGTATACACTGAATTCCACTTCAAACTGATGAATTCTATTATTGAGAAGGAAGGTTTAGTACAGAATGTTAGGAAAAGACTCGATACTGATGTAGTAGCTATATGGGAAAGTAGACTGGTCCATTTTCACCATGTGATTTTTCCTTTTTATTTTTTTTTAACTCCACGGATCTCTCTGATTTACTCTGCTGCTGGGGTACTGTTTTGAGAAGCTGATGTTGTAGAATCCTTAAGTCATCTGTGACCTAGGTCACTAAAGACAGGAGCAATTTAGTAAAAGTATTAATTGAAACTCTTCTGACAAGCCGTACTCCCACAGATGAAGTTACACATCAAACCTACACAGACTGCTGTGCACTTCAGAGCAGACTAAGAGTTTCAATATCTCATAAACAGGCTCCTCAATCACTAGAATCTAATAAGGCTATAATCATCATTGACACTATAATGATTAAAATGAATAAAACCCATTAAGAAAAGTCATGTTGAGTTATTAAAAGTTTCGCTCTGTGTGATATGTAATCTTTTATCCATTTTTTATGATGAAATCTGTAACCATCTATCCACAAAAGACCATTAATTTACTGCTCTGTGGATGTTACCATGCTCTTTAGTTTAACAGCTTATCATTGATTTCTTGAGGGAGATATTATATTTGGAGAAATACACATGGAACAAAAGCCAGAATGTTGCTGTAAATTTGCCACTGACAGGATGATCAAAGTATTTTGGTCTAAGGCAGAAGGCTGGTGAACAAGTTCAGAAGAGCCTGTGATCATATCCCTGCTCTAAGAGGCAAGGCAGCAGATACATGTTTTCAAGAATCACAAATGCTTGTAAGAAAAGGTCATGTGCACTGCAGGGGGGAAAACAATAAAATTTCCATTAACTAGAGCCTAGTTAACTGGCTTATTGGCATCTATTAGAAACAAATTGCAAACAAAACTGATCCTATTATAAACTTTCCCTTGTTCCTTCAGTAAAATAGTCACTGAATGGCTCACGAAAGGCAGGGAAAATACAGTTTGTCAGATGACTTACTTTATTTGCAAGGGAAGTACTGAGTTTCATCCAGTGAAGGGTCCTGCTGTCATGACTGGCAGAAAACTGCTAAGTTATGGGAAGTACGTGAATCCATGCAGCTAGAGAAAACTGAAAAGTGAAATCAGTTGACTCCTGCTCACATTCTTTTAACAGGATTTTCTCCCCCACCCCCACCCCCGGGCAAACAGTAATAAAAAAATCTGAATGGAAGGATGTGTACACAAAGTGTTGAACTAAGTGGTGGGAGAGAACTCTTCCCAAAGTGTACTTTTGCTCATCATAAACTCTGCTCCCGTATCTTTATTACTCATCTCCTTTTTAATGTTATTAACAATAAGGCCTAAAATGTTTTAAAGAAGTCAAATAAAGGGCGTTGTCTTTCTTTTCAGAGCATTCCTTCAACTTACCTGAGATGACTAAGAAACTGGCTTTCCCATCCTTTTTAATACATGGGCCAGATCCGCAATGGGTGTAAGTCAGAATAGCTCCATTGAAGACTATGGAGCGATGACAATTTTTGCCAGCCTAGTCTCTGATCCAATACAGTGTTTGTTTAGCACTGGTTGCTGAGGTACCCCTCAGCACTCTCTATGCATATATATGATTCAGTTTCTCAATTTTTATTTGATAAAATTACTCTAGTTTAGCTGAATAATGTGAGTCACTTCACAATATCCCTTCACAAAAGCCACAAAATTACCTATATGAGTTCAGATTTTCTCAAGATAAGCTCAAGGCAGGGAGATGGGGATCGGGGGACATCAGAGAGGTGGAAATGTCTTACTAATTTTCAAGTTGCCCCTTCCCCAGCTCTGATGCAATGTAGAGCTGTCTAGGGACTGCTCTGCCTTACTACAGCTGGCTACAGTCTCTAAAAGAGATAACAGCCTGCTTGAGAACTGACATAAGGGAACTCCACTCCAACCTGCCCTGCCCCATCCTAGTCACTGTCCCTGCCTCAGCCAACACATCCTTTATGCTAGTGAAATGGGAAGACTGGTGTAGGAACCATCTTTCACTGTGGGAATTTTCAGCTGTCCAGCTGTGGCCAGATTGTGCCGCCTTTGCACCACGCTGGCAGTGTAAAGCAAATGGTCCTGGAGTTGAGAATCTGGCCCACTGTTTTTTTTCTCTGCATTTTTAAATTGCAACAAGCTGCATTTATGGAACCAAGTTCTCACTGGTACCTGGAAACAGGTGTAAAAGACACTCAAATATGTGGAAACACTGTTAACATGAACCCAATGTGTACAATCAAGCCCAGCACCCCATACAATCCCCATTAAAGGACTTACCTGTGCTGGGGGCTAACTGTAGAAGGCATTGTTTTGTATTATAATAAAACTACATGCACTTTACGACGGTAAGCTCCTCAGCAGAGAGGTTTCATAATAAATTGTCCCTGGTCCTAGTAATGGTGCACAGGTGGAACATAAGATTTGCTCCATCTTTTGTCCCACTCTCATGTAAGGGCCAGAGACAACAGCAGACCCTTTGCTCCGGGGAAGTACAGGGATCTCTCTCTTAGCTCCCCGGGGTGCAAAACATCTGAAAGGGAGTCTGGAGGAGATGGAGCCATAGCTCACTGTCCTGCTCTCCCTCTGCACCATCCTGTACAGGGAGGAGCATACTGTGCCATCCTAAGGAATAGTTTGGATGGACACTCCCTTTGTGGGCTGAGGAGATGGGAGAGGGATTGGACCTCTGGGAAAGGTCCCTCTTGTTTTTCTTATACCTTCTAGGTTACACTTTCCGCTTGTATGCTTTTCCTGCTACAACCCACTCTTCTGATCCCCTCCTCAATTTACACTTACAAACATGTGTAATTTACATTAACCCTTCCCTGGACCCATTGTCTTTATATGCCTCTGAAAAGTGTCATGCATGCCAATGATGCTATAGAAATGATGATAAAAGCTTTATGAATAAGAAAAATCTCTTAAGTGCCATAAGGTAGAATAAAGTTTAGAAAAGCTAATTCTAACGCTTCGAACTGATCACTAGGTTGGGTTCAGGCAGAAATACCCGATCTCGCAAAGTTTAGTTCTGCACTACTGTTCAGATGTTCTATTGCAGGAAAGAGGAATGGATGCCTTCCTCTGCAGCACCTGGTATAAGCTACTGTTGGGGATCAGATACTGGCTTTGGTGAATCATCACTAGACTATTGCACTATAGCATTTCCTTTGATCCTGTGGTGTTTTTATCTTGTAAGTGAAAAAGCTAAGGACTATGTTATAGCCTCCATTAGATGTTCTATTCCTTAACAAATAGGCCATATCATTAAAGGATGATACTAATCATTAAAGATTTAAGGTGGAAAAACCTGACATGTAGAAGAAATTTGTGATGAAGTAAATATGCCACAGTAGTGAATAAAGAAGTACAAAGGAAATCATCTCAATCCTTGAAGGAAGGCCTATTTTATCACAACTTAAGCAAAAGGTAAAATATCTATTTTTAAAAAATAATTATTCATGAATTTTAATTCATTTTCATGTTATTAAAATATATATTGTTCCAAAATTAACTTTAACTAGCCCACTCTCCCCTGGAACCAGTCCTTCCAAATCAAGCATTATGTTTCTCAACTTTCTATAAAATCTGTTTTATACAGAAAGCTAACTTTAATAGATGCAATGGTATCTGGCCAATTAGGAAACAAACAAATTATAATTATTTTATGTCAATTTTTGCAGACAACTTTCCTAACAAAAGAAGTCCATATATGGCATCCTGGGGAAAGGATCTGGATAGACAAATTGCTAAGGAATAGGATTTGATCTGGAAAAGAGAACCAGCAACCTCAGTCTGTAGCACAATAAAAGAAAATTTCTTTAAGATTCTGTTTCAATGGTACCTCACACTGGTGCAATTAAAAATATGTAGAGAGATTGAATGGGGATAGATATTGTGGGGAGAGGAATTTTATACATACAGGGTGGACAAGTCGAGTCATTAGAGAATATTGGGATGCAATCCATAACCAAATATCACAAATTGTTGGATATTCATTACCAAATGATCCTTCGGTAATTCTCCTAGGGCTTCTAGTGGAAATGGTCACAGAAGAGGAAATGAAAAATTACTTTCTCATCTGCGAGTAGCTGCTCGGTTATTCGTAGCATCTCATTAGAAAAAGAAAAATAGCCCAACCATTGGGGAATGGTTCAAAAATATATGGGAGGTTGTAGGTATGGAAAAATTAACATATCAGTTACGTACCTGGCAAAATAGAGAGAGGACAGATAGATACTTAGACATTTGGTTACCTTTTATTCAATACAAAATGCATTTACCTGCAAAAAATCCAGCACACCCCTGTCCAATTGTTTTGAATATTAACATTTGATAGGTATGCCTGGGCTGCTCAATATGTGTATATTGATATTTCACTCAATTTAATAAAAATCACTAGAAATGCCATATAATAGGTATTGTAATGATGCTCATGCTGTAATATGGAAACACTGTTAAATACAAAGATCTGATGACTATATTCCCGTAAAATGTTTCTTTACACAGAAACTAACTGTTATAATGATTGTTTTGTTTCTGATATTTACATGGCAAGGCTTTGTAAACTTGTTAAAACTTCCTAAATAAATAAATAGTTTAAAAAAATATATAGCTCTTTCTGATTAGCAAGGCAGTGAAGAATATGTCACATGAATGTGTCTCTGGTGTTAATCTGAGTTTTTAATTGATTATACCTTTGGGAGAGGGCTCTTTTACTGGGGAAAAAAAGGTTATGCAGGAAAGATGAGAAAACAAGTCACTTTGCAAAATTCAGTGAAGCAATGTATTGGTGAGCTATGATTATGGACTGATGAATCAGCTCTTCTGCAATTACAGGTGGAGAGAGCAATGAAATCTTGCTGAGTTTGGTTATTGAAATTATATGGATTCATAAATAGCATAATGTTGTTCTCAGCAGATAAATGTTATATTTTAATGACATCCCACATTACAACACATAGAGATTTCCAGTGACTGAAGGTCAACAGGGCTTCTTGCAAAATGGATAGAAAACCACAGAGCTACTTAGTAAAAAAAATTAATGCAGGTTGTGAAATAGAGAAGGTCAGATCAGGATTGTTTTTTTTATTGTAAATATTCACTATAGAAGCATCAAAGGGTTTGGTGTACAAGAAATATTTTCCAGTTTGTCTAACTGTTTGTGCAAGAAATACCATATTTTATGCTAAACCACCAAAACTGGCAGGTCCTTTTCCTATAGTTGGTGGAGAAAAACACGGTTTCCCACCTTTCATTTTTTGCTAAGTTTAAACTTTTTAATTTTATTTTGCCAGGCTTTGATAAGAAAACATGAGTGCAAAGCAACATGTCCCCAGATGAATCTGGATAAGGAGGGGTTTTGATCCTGCACAGTGAAGTTGTAAAGATTTGCCCATACAAAATCTGAGGTAAAATGTGAAGAGTACAAGGTAATCTGTTTTTGCATTAGTGAAAGCACTGCTGCAGGGCCACCAAAGTTAATACTGTCTAGTTGCAGAGTAAGGACAAAGGGGAAATACATAGCTAAATGACATATCTGCATGGGGTCCCTAATATCATTTCTCCTAAGACAGCTCACTCTCTCTCCACGCAGATCCCACTCTATTTTTTTTTTCTACCTGTGCTCTTTCAGAAAAGGGATTAGTGCATGGGAATTTAAGACATTACTCTGCTCAGTTAGGTGCTTAGTGTTTAACCTTATTTGTGCTCAGACAGATCCCCTGCTCCCACTTTTCGGGGGACATGACAACTACTGTATGCACCCCTTACTGTGCACCACATGCAGACTTCCTCTCTATCACACTCAAGAACACTCAACAACGTTTGCTCAAATGTTCCAAAAAGTGTCAAGTTCAGGTAGAGATCAAGCCTCAAAACTTTCCATCATGAAAATGAAGTTTAGAAGCCACTAAAAACAGTGGGTTGGCAAGCTTAACAATCGTGGTCACTGCCAGACCCACTATAATGTGAAAATTGTTTTTGTCAGGGCTGAACTGCAAAACCTTTTTTTAATAAAAGAAGGGAATATGCCTAACATGATGGTTAAATCTTAAATTCTAAGTTACAGTTCACTGCAAAGTTTCTATGTGGCATGTGACTGAGTTGTAGGGAAGTTAAACTGGGAAACGTTTAGTTAACGTGTGGACAGTACAGATGACTATAACTGTGGAAATTACAGCTGGTTGAAAAATGTTAATTGATGTTTGTAGGAATTTTAATTCTTTTTTTTTTTAATTTCCGGTGAAAATTATCTGTTTCTGTTGAAAAATGGAAACATTTTCATATTTTCTGTGAAAATTTTCATTTCAAAAATGAAAACTGTTGTTGTTGAAATTTTTGCGTTAGCTCTATACACAATATAAATTGTGCATTTAGGTAAGATTTTCCATTGCCACCTGTCTTCTCAACATATCTGAGTCACAGACTATTCTGATACAAAACATGATGAGACAAACCTTTTTTATAATCACTTTTTCCTTCGTGATTCGGGCACATACAATGCATGTGAAAGGGAAGAGACTGGGACATGCTGTTGCTTACCAGATACCCCCAGATTCCTGTCCTGTATCTCCGGGCTAATGTTCGTAAGGCACTGCCCCACACCAGGGGTGGTCTGTAGCTGCACTGCCTGTCAGTGCTCCGGGGGGGATTGTGCCTCAGTATGGTGCTGCTCACTTTGCTATAGAGAGGACGGTGCGGCCTTTATCCTGACTCCTCCCCCATCTCTTGGGGCCATGTGCCTCTCTGGCAGTGCACTGTGCTCTCTTATGCATAAGGACTGTAATTGTTCCTCACCCTTATGCGGGGGGGGGGGTAAGCCTGGATGTCAGGAGCTCCTTCCTCCCTATCCTCTGCCCACCCACATAAGGGCCAGGGAAAATCATGTTGAGTAGCACCTTAGTTCACAGATAGTCCCATTGAAGTCAACGGAACTACTTACAGATTAGGGTACTTTTCAGGGGGAATAGATGTACCGCCATCTGGCACTAAGAAATCGAATGATGACTGCAAGTCTGTTAGCCAAAATATGACAGGCCTTGGGAAATCCTCAGAATAAATAACTGTTAAATAGTTGCCCACTAAGCTACAACTAATTTCTTGTAAATAGGATATAAATGTCATTTTGAGGACCTATTTGCAAAGCAGCTTTTTTACCCAGAGTAATATATGGAAAGTTAGCAACGTTGTTCTACAAATACACCATATCAGATCAGGTATTGAGATTAGTTCTGCAAATCCAATAAGCCATCAAAGATAACTGACCACAGTCTTTCCTGGTTGTGCTTCTGAAAGAATGTTTTCTATAAAAAGACATTTTAATGGAGTCTAAGGAATTTTATCCTGGGAATGAAAATACTCAAACTCACAAATTTTGCTATGTGAGCAAGCTACAGTTCCTTGAGGGTTCAATTACATATTCTTACAGAGGAAGCACACATGTTACAAAAGAAGTTCTCATATGAAGCAGTCTTTACAAGATACAGTATAAAGAAGAGAGCTACTGTTCTCAGGTAATACCACAGTGCTCACTGTCAATGATCAACATTTACCAACATTTTCAGCAATCAAACAGAAGGATGTTTCACAGAAATAGTCAAGTATGAATGTTCACTTGTCGGGGTGGGGGAGGGCATAGACTGTCAAAGGAGCTATTAGTAGTTGATTAAGTTCAACTGAAATATGCAAGATACCAGACAACAATTAATAAATAATAGTAAATAATAATAAGCAGTTATACAGTACATTTAAAGCATTTTTTAAAAAAACATTACCTACTTATTCATCAAAAGTTAATGATACTGAGCACTTATATAGCACTTTCAGTACTTAGATCTCAAATAGATTTACCAAAGTGAGGAAATATCATTCTTCCCATTTTACAGATGGGAAATCTGAGCCCCATTGAGGTTAAGTGACTGGCCTAAGGTCACGTAGTGGAAGAGCCGGGAACAGAACCCACGCCAGCTGAATTCCAAGACAGAACCCTTCACACTGCTTCCCTGTACAACTCTGATGTGGATAAGTATTATTATTAAGTTAACAGAGAGGAGCATTTCACGGATAAAGTTGCTATCTGAAGATTCAGTTTCAACAGACAAGTAAATTAAATGGTAATATTTGCCTCATATCTCTATAGGGAATGGATATCTGACTAGACTTTTGCTGTTTTGAAGCTAAATTGCCTATTTCTTTTCTGCCTTTTTATATTTAGTGTGAATTTAGGTATTATGGCTATAACAGCATATGTGGTAGCATATATATTATTGTGTCACCCTGAATGACTATAGGAACGGTTGGACTCCTCCTGGACTATTAAATTGAAAGGCAGTTTTTCTTAGATATGCAATGAAGTCTTTGTTTTGACATTTGACCTCAGTTTGACCATTCAGATTCAATTGGCATGGAAAAGTTCTGACAGAATTCACCATTACCAGTGTCACAAATTCCTAATAATCTCCATACAAGTAATGTATGGACAAGCAATATACAATTTTGCTAGAATTTTATTTATTTGCAAGGATAAACTGAGTTAATAGAGCTTGGTTTTAAAATTTCATCTGTTTTCATTCACTTGAAATTACCTGTTTCTGACATGAGTAACTTTACTAATTTGTGTGTTATATTTTAAATATACACACACAATAGCATTCTCTTTTCTATGAGCTTTTTTGCTCCTTTTTTAGGTTTGTTTTAGTCATGTGGATTTCTCCCCAGTTTAGATAAAAAAGGAAAGATATTTAAATCAAGGATATTTTCCATTAATTTGGTCTGTATTACAATGTAATACCTATCATATTACTGTCAAGACAACTAATTTATACATATTTAAGCCGTGTTCTGTTCATTTTGAAATATTTACAATTCAGGGTGCTACAGGTCCCCAATTTAGCAAAACATGTAAGCATGTACTTAATTCCATCCCAATTCAGCAAAGCACATAGGCAAAGTAACAAGTCTCAGTGAATTTTAGCATGTGCTTATGTGATTTTTTTGAATAGGAATGGAATGCTGCATCAGACCCAAAATAATATTAAAATGGTTGTAGTACTTGAGAGGCTCAGAGTAAGCATTCCATTTGGAGGATGTTTCCCTGCCTTGTTTTTGCATACAAATTTTATTGTGAGAAAAAAAATGTTGCAGTGATACATAACGATTTAAAGTATCTGTGTGTAAGGCTGATTTGCACTATAGGATTTTGTAGTCAAAAAACTCCAGCAAGAAAACTAGCTTTCACATTCGATTAAAATAGGCACACTTTTTTCAAGCCTGAAATTTCAGAAGACATATTCTCTAGATCTTTGGCTCAGAGACCATAGCTTTTTACTTTTGTATGTACAACGCCTAACACAGTGGAGCCTCAACCATGTTGCCAGCTAGGTGCTGCCACAATAAAAATGTTACAATATTAATAATAATAACAATGGAATTAATTGCCAACCCCAAACATTCCAAAATCTTGAGTTGAGTCCCTAAAAATCATGAGAGTGTTTAAAAATTGTGAAATTAAAAAAAAAAAAAAAGTTCTGGTTATAGAGACTTCAGGGTGCAGTTGGGTCACATTTTCAAGCTTTTCTCCACCATCATGATGGCTAGAAAATTACTTTTATCAAGATGAAAGTCAAGATTCTCATGTAATCACTTGTTCCCAGGAGCTTGGGCTTTAAGTAAACCATCAAACATTGCAAGACTTGTGATAAAATTGTGGGAGTTGGCAGCACTGGGTATCAAAAATTCATGATGTCTAGTGTGACTCTGTCAAGTATGTAGGTTTCCTAGCACTGTGTCCATACAATCAAAGGGTCTATCCCTGAGAATTTCTGAACATCCACAAAGCCCCTGGATTTTAATGGGAGTTATGGGTGGCTTAGAACTTCTCAGGATCAGGCCCTAAACTGCCATTGCTTACACATAGGAAATGTTAAAGAACCGAAATGACAGAACCTGGGAAAAGAAACAGAAAGAAAATACAGTGGTTTTTACCTGTCCCATAAATATAAATTGGGAGTATATCCAACAAAATAGACGATTAGGGCCAAATTTTCAAAAATGGTCTCTAAACTTGTAGCTGCAGTTTTGCATGCCTAGTTTTTATATGTAAGCTTTGGCGTATATAAACACTCGTATTTGTGAGCTGAAAAACTTGCATACACCAATTGCTCATACAATTTCCGAGGCTGTGGTGAGGTGCTTTTGAAAACTGAGCCTACCGGTTATCAATCTACTGTAGAGATAAAATGCTCTTTGCTGTCCCTTGATCTATCAGGATTTTCACTCACTCCAAATGAAAATACATTTTAAACTTCTTGAAGTAGTTTTCACAAGGTACATCCGGTAAATCACCCACAAAATGTAAGTGAGTGCATCTGATAGTTGGAGACCCTTAAAGCTTCTATAATAAAACTATACTGATGAAAGACTTTTGTATTGATTGCAATCATTATTGGCTCAACCTGCCTAAAGGAGAGTAAATATGCATTATACCTCTTGAGAAAACACATTTCAGAATTACACAGATTTTATTAGACAAACACGATAAAAAAAGCATTTATTGCAAGCTGCATTGTGATCTCTTTCAGAAGGCCTGTCTAAACTAGCTGTAGGAGCCAGCAGCAGCTCTCGACATTATGAGATTCAGCTGTCTCTATAGATAGTTCATATACATCACAGAACAGTGTACTGATTAGAAGGATGTTACTAGAACCAAGAGGCCTAAATTGCTATTAGATACTGCATTAACATTTCACATTTATTAACTCAACATACAAACTATTGATCTAAAAATAAAATTAGTAGTTGCTCTGGCATAGCAGTGAAGTATAGCACTTTATAATGAAAGAAATTCTCATACTTGATTGCATAATATAAATCATTAAAATTCCTTTTTATAAGGTAGCTAATTAGCAAAGATTTTCATGTTCCCCCTATACCACAGGGGGCCAATCACTATTCTGAGCACATATCACTTAGGTGCATAAAAATTTGCATTGTGCAGTTGGTTTTCCTTTAGAGACAATGCTTGGGAATATATCAGAATATAGATGTGGTACAAGTGTTTGGAACATAAAATTAAAATTTAGCTCAGTTGATACTGTGCTTTGAGGAAATATATTTGGGGTGTCTGCTTAATCTGTGTGTTATTGCCTAATTCTTTACTGTTTCTACATTTGAAAATTTGTTAAAGGCTATTGTTCCAACAAATAAAATGTTTGCTTTTTTTCTGATAAGCAAAGTTCCAGCGAAGCAGATAAGAGATTTTACTAACGTTTTTCTTCCCTTCAACACTCTCTGGTTTCAGTTAAACCAAACAAATCCATCAGAAGCCATAATTTCTGAGAAGCTACCTGCACATCTCTCCAGGGTACCTCATTTTGAGGGACATTACTCATTTTAGACTCAAAGTTACCTAGGTTTTCCACAAATTAGGGATCACCTCACTCTTCTTGTTGAAAATTATTTACACTGGAAATAAAGAATCAATAAAACTGAGGTTATAGAAAAAGATATTTACAGTGAAGGTACAAATCTCATAGCATTTGAAATATTCTGAATGAACAATTTCTTGTGTCCTTACATTGTATCCTACATTTGTGCCTCATCGGGTGGAGGGTTATGGCTGTGTGGTATAATCTAATCTGAAGGATCACGGACTGAGCCTCTTTGTTTGCATGATTCACCATATACAGTATGAAAGTCACTACTTCCAAACATTAATTTCTGGAAGTCATTCAAAGATCTTAAATCAAGTGTGCAGATATCTTGAGCTGTATTTTGAAAGTGTGAATGACAAATTGCATGCACACTGCTTGTACCAGCTGTGTGTGTGTGTGTGGAAGATCAGTGTACATGCATACCCATACTTTTATCCGTGTGCAAATCAATGTTCATCTTCATGCTGGAGTTTGCATGCTGCACATTGGGAACACATAAAACCATAAGCACAAGTGCCTGCAATTCTGGACATTTGGATCCTCCTGGCCTTGGCATTGCATTTTTCATTTGCTTCTGTTTGATTTTATCTTTCAGAAAGTGCAGCAAGATGTTTGCATGTAGGTTGTAATTATTACTATATGTCTGACAAGTGGCTCAGTTTATATGTTTGTGTATTTTGGATTTTCACATAATTTAAGCAAAATCATCTCTGAAAGGTTTCTACGGTGGGTGCTACATAGGGGAAAAGTGGATTTGAAAAAAGCCTCTGGCCAGTAAGTTATGCTTAAACTTATGTCCCACAGAAGTGAAAATATGTTGTGTAAGGCCATTCCTGTACATCTAGAGTCCTGATCCTGCAACTTGCTCCATGCTGGCAGATCCTACATGGAGACCCATTGATTTCAAGTGGGAACCTGGTGCACCCCAAGATTGAAAAAAAAAATCTCAGTGTCAATATTGTTAACTATTTGTGTTACTGAATACATGCTGTTTATTTTGGCAGGAACAATCAGCTACTCTGGTTTACAGGTGGAGCTTGGACTCATGAGCAGGCCTTCAGTAACTCACTGCCACTTAGTATTTTCAACTTTGACACTGTTTGAAGGCACATTTGTAGAAATGCTAGTTTTCAGCCCTTCTTTTTATATAGCAAATCAAAGCTTGAAATGGAGAAAATGTAAAAGTGATGGTGAGGTAGATAGTCTTTCATTCTGGAGTCTCTGAGAAGTGTGCAGCTAATACAGCTATGATGGAGTCAGAACTTTTAGTATGTCTTCCAAAACAAGGTTATATCAGACTGGTTTATACTACTTCAATTACAGCAGCACAACTAATGATAATTATATACTATAGCATTATTATGCCGAGAGCGTATGAAACCAAGAGAGAACATTTCATTTTAAACTTTGCTGATTTTTCACATTTGCTTTGTATTTCCTGTAATGATTTCTTGCACCATTTTTATGCTTCCTCAGATAAAATGCCATCATGTATGATATTTGCACCATTAGCCACAAAGTATTCATTAGTTATGATTAGAGACAGTGCTGTGAAGCATTACAAAATTAGAAAGGAAATGATTTTCTAGCATACTTGCAAAGACTCTGCAGTTGGAGTTTAGATCTTCCTGCATTTGCTTTCACTACACCATCGGGTGTTGATGGGCACTTTAGCGAAGATGGCTGATGTTTCTTATGATGTCATACCAGGTTTGTAATTTTAACTTTTGTATGAGAACTTTTAGTAAAGACAAGTGCTCAGTTTAGAAATCAAAATAAATAAATAATAAATTGCTGAAATAAGTGAAACAAGATGCAATAAAATCAATTTTGTCACTTCAATGACCTATTGATAAATTTGGCCCACTCATACATGATGAGATCCTTTTTAAGGAGAGGCAGCCGCATTCTAGCACATCATGTAGCGTCATGTAATACAATTCCTACAGTATTTAGTTTTCATTCACAGTTCTTCCTTTTGACGAATAAAAGAATGTTTTGGCATACTCGATGGTATGGATGAATGACGTAATTAGCCATGTGAATTAATAAAACTCAAGTGTTTTGTGGTATCAAAATTAATACACTACTCCTACTGTATCCCAGGTGGTACTATGGAAAATATTTTCCACAGCTATTCTAACAACGGACTCTAATGTAATAAAATTCCACAGAATTCAATGTCCCAGATTAATCTGTCCATTACCTAGTTGGTGAAAAGGGGAGAGGAAGCCAAATTTTTAAAAGTCTGATCTTCATATACATCCAAGATTTTTCTGTCACCATTTAGCTAGTTCAGTTGAGAAAGCCCAATCAGTAAAAAAAACACAATAGAAGCTTTGGAATAAGCTTGCAGCAGAGTGAAATTCAGTCACTGGATATTTCTAGGGTTTTGATCTTCCATAGACCAAACATTTTCATGGCCTTATCCTATGTAATGATAGTTTTGGATCAGGGATGTGTTTTGGTCTTTAATTTACCTCAGGCACAGAATCTGATTTTCAATGAGGCAACTGCTTTCATTACTTCATTGTTTCTTTCCAGACTGATGGAGGCACAAAAGGCACTCTGATTACTTCTTTAAGGACAGACATTGGACTGGAGACTGCTGCTAACATTCACACTGATGTAAATCAGGAGTAACTCCACTCAAGTCCATGCCTCTGTACCTGACAAGACCCAAATGTAAGATGCCAATAAAACTATTCATGCAGGAAATTTCAAATGCTGTCACATTCATCCTATTAATACAAATAACTCTTTTTATAACCTCACTTTCAGGAGCCTGTATTTCTGATGTAAATAATTTTTAACAATAAAACAAGGGCCTATGAAATTTGTGCAGAATGTAGGTAACTTTCAGACTAAAATGACTGACATTACTCAAAATGAGGGACATTTAAACAGGTTCAAGGCCTCTGTCTGATCAAGCAAATGGACAGGACCCCGATCCACAGAAGGCCCCAGTCCTTAGGGAAAGGTTAGAAGGACTGGGCCTACTAAGGCCCCATAAGTCTGTGTGCTTTTTCTGAGCTAAAGCCGTGATGAACTTGAAAGCCACAAGGAAACCTGTTGGGTGCAGTATTGAAGGACTGCTCCTGCAAGAGTCCATGTTAGGGTTGAGGTGATCTCTGGCAAGCTTATTAGCATGTATGAAGGCTCTTTTATTGTTTTCAATATGTTTTCTCTAGTGCTTTTACCTTAAGAATAAAATAGACTTGCATCAAAAGATCTGTGTGGTCACTATAACAGTGGGCAGTCAGACTGTTAAACATCTGTGAAGAGAAAGCATGCAGGCCTGCTTAGGCAGCCCATCTCTGCTGGGTATCACACAGAGAAGGCAGGGAACTGTTCAGTCTGGAGATATCTGACTCAGAAGAGAGAAAGAGATGCATGTCTCCAGCCTGGTCTGGGAGCCAGAAGCCTAAGAGTGGAATCACTGAGGGGAAATACAGGTGCAGTTGCCTTGAACTGTGACACCTCGTAAATGGCTAAGTCAGGGATCGGCAACCTTTGGCGCGCGGCTCGCCAGGGTAAGCATCCTGGCGGGCTGGGCTGGTTTGTTTACCTGCCGCGTCCGCAGGTTTGGCTGATCACGACTTTCACTAGCAGTGGTTCGCTGCTCCAGGCCAATGGGGGCAGCGGCAAGCGGCGGCCAGGACATCCCTCAGCCTGCTCAACGTCCCGCAGCCCCCATTGGCTTGGAACGGTGAACCACGGCCAATGGGAGCCGCGATCAGACGAACCTGCGGACACGGCAGATAAACAAACCGTCCTGGCCTGCCATGGTGCTTACCTTGGGGTGCCATGTGCCAAAGTTTGCTGATCCCTGGGCTAAGTCCACATATCTTTACCAAAAGACATCTTTTTACAGTTTTTTCTGTGGGTCTACTGAAT
The DNA here is from genome assembly GCF_013100865.1 of Trachemys scripta elegans. Taxonomy (NCBI): domain Eukaryota; kingdom Metazoa; phylum Chordata; order Testudines; family Emydidae; genus Trachemys; species Trachemys scripta. The sequence continues at coordinate 60,865,809 of NC_048299.1, read as the reverse complement.
GATCATTTATGGAAACAATATCTCCTTGGACATAGTGTTTCTGGTTATATGGTATCACTAATGAAAAGACTGAGAGTGTTTCAGTCTAGTGATCTCCTTTTTGCACCCTGATGAACAGGAAACTATCTAGTACACTTGTCTTCTTTGGATAAGTCAAATTGCTAAGCAGCTGAGGCCTTACCAACTGTGCACATCAGCAATGATGTGGTTCAGGGATCAGCAATCTTTCAGAAGTGGTGTGCCAAGTCTTCATTTATTCACTTTAATTTAAGGTTTTGCGTGCCAGTAATACATTTTAATGTTTTTTAGAAGGTCTCTCTCTAAAAGTCTATATATTATATAACTACACTAGTGTTGTATTGTAAAAGAAACAAGGTTTTCAAAATGTTTAAGAAGCTTAATTTAAAATTAAATTAAAATGTTGATCTTATGCCACCGGCCTGCTCAGCCCGCTGCTGGTCTGGGGGTTCTGTTCACCTAGGCCGGCAGCGGGCTGAATGGGGCCTGCAGCCGGAACCCTGGCTGGCAAGGGTCCAGCAGCCAGAACCCCAGACCGGCAGCGGGCTGTGCGGGGCTGGTGGCCGGGACCCCAGACTGGCAGTGGGCTGAGTCGCTCATCCCACTGCCGCTCACAGGTTCCATCCGCCGGCTCCTGCCAGCCAGGATCCCGGCTGCTGGACCCGCTAAGCCCGCTGCCGGTCTGGGGTCCTGGTCCTGCCCACATACAGTGGGTACCTACCTTCTCCCTGGTTCTGGTCCATTCTCTTCCTCTCTCTGCACTGAGCTGAGAGTGGGAGTGCACTGAACACAGGGCTGGGGGTGAAGGGTCTGGCCAGGAGCTAGAAGGAGGGAGGGAGCTCAGGGTTGGGCCAGGAGGTTTGTGTGTGGGGCACTTACCTGGGCAGCTCCCATTTGGTGTGAGGGGTGCAGGTGGGAATGTGGGTGTGGGTGTGTGCAGGAGCTCCTGTTTGGTGCTCAGAGTGAGAGTGGGGATGTGGGGGGTGCAAGAGTCAGGATATGGGGGGTGCATAGGGTATGGGGGGCTGGGTAGGTGGGGGGGTGCAGGTATCAGGGCAGGGGGAGCTCAGTATGTGTTGGGGTGCCAGAGTCAGGGCTGGGATTGTGGGTGTGTGTGTGTGAACGAGTCAAGTAGAGGGCTGGGTGTGTATGAGGGGGGTACAGGGCTCAGGGCACGGGCCTGGGGTGTGTGCGGGGCTGCGGGGCTCAGGGCTGATGGCTGGGTTTATGTGAGGGAGGGTCAGGGCAGAGGGCTGAGAGGTGTGTGAAGGGGGGTTAGGGCAGGAGGCTACAAGGAATATGCCCCTATTCCACCACCCCCCTTCCCCAAGGCCCTGCCCCCTCTTCTTCTCTGCCTCCACTGGGAGCAGCGAGCACAATGACCCATCAGCTGACCCCTGCCCCTAACTGCCCCCCAGGACCCCACCCCCTATCTAAGCCTCCAGGCTCCTTGTTCCCTGACTGCCCCCCTAGGACCTTACCCCCTACCTGCCCCGACCCTTATCCACACCCCCGCCCCCAGACAGACTCCCGGGACTCCCATGCCTATCCAACCGCTCCCTGCCCCCTGACAGGGCCCCCAGAACTCCCGACCCATACAACCCCCCCTGCTCCCTGCCTGCCCCAACCCCTCTCCACACCCCTGCTTCCTGACAGGCCCCCCCCCCACAGAACTCCTGACTCATCCAACCCCCCCCAGCTCCTTGTCCCCTGACCACCCCCTCCAGAGATCCCCCACCCTAACTGCCCCCCCAGGACCCTCCTTTCTCCCTGTCCCCTGACTGCCCTGACCCCTATCCACCCCCTGCCCCCTGACAGACCCCAGGACTCCCATGCCCCATCCAAACCTCCTGATCCCTGACTGCCCCCTCCAGAGTCCCCCCACCCCTAACCACCCCACCCGGGATCCCACTCCCTATCCAACCCACCCTGCTCCCTGTCCCCTGACTGCCCCCACCCCTTATCCAACCCCCCCAGCCCCAGACCCCTTACCATGAGGCTCCTAGCAGCATGTTCTGCTCCGCGCAGAGCCAGACATGCTGCCCCGCGGGAGTGGGCAACCCCACCCCACAGAACGGAGTGCACGCAGGGGCATGCCTCCAGGGTAGGGGGGGAAGGTGGGGGAGGGGCCGGCAGCTTGTTGCGCTCGGCCGGGTGCTCCCATGGCTTGCCGCGCCAGGAGAGTGGGGCCATTTGCCCACCCCTGCATTAGGGTGTGCCTGGGCACATCCCGTGTGCATACCTATGCTCCTGCCCCCTACCCCTTGCCCCTGCGGGGGTGGGAGCGGAAGGTGGAGAAGAGCGGCCCGGGCTGGGCAGGATTTTTTTAATGGGACTCCGGCAGGCAGCAGCGTGCCATAGGTTGCCGACTCCTGATGTGGTTAAATAAAGTTTTAAAATAGGGCTAGTTAGAAATAGGCTTTGAAGCTTGGGCTTGAGGCCAAACCAAGTGTACACTAGGTTTCAGGTATCGGTTCATTTTCAAACTTGTTCTCGTGAGACTTTTGCCCAAGATGGCAGAAACCTCACAAACTCAATGTTTATTGTAAGATATTGACCACAGCTGAACTTGAACCAGAAACCAAGCCATTTGTGGATATGATCCAGAAGCAAACCCATGCAAGTGGATTCAGATCTGGATATTCATAAATGAACTCTACTCCTTGAAATTCAAAGGAATTTGAAGTTTGGTGTCGGCCAATCTCTACTCTAAATGGATCCTTCTGTGGTTTAAGTTATTTAGGGAGTATGTAGGCAGTAATACTGAATTGTATATAATTCAGTATTACTGCCTACATACTTATATTGTATAATTTTATAACTATGAGCTCTCAAATAAAGCCATAAATGTACATTTCCATAGTTCCCAGACAAAAATAAACAAAGTCTGTTATTTCTAATCTATTCCCTCTTGCCCTGGGTACTGATTAGATTGCATATCCTGCAAATGGATGAATTCAAGCTTTTCTGAAGTTATTTTCCTAGGAGGTTCGTCTGTGATTTAGTGCAAACATTTTGCAGATTTGGAAGATGTACGACACAGCTGTTCTTTCTGCATGTAACAACTGAAGTCTAAGATCATCTTAAAAAAAGAGAAAAAAACTCACAATTATTTTGTTCTCATGCTCAGAGTATAGCTCTCTTGATTCTAAAGAGGACCCTCTCATACTGGAATCTAAGATAATGGTGTTTGATGACCACTGTTTATCCATCACATTAATTCCTTGTTTAGAATTTTGAAGGTTGGTATGCATTTTATCTCTATGCCTTTTTATAAAATATAGCTTCCTGGGCAAAATGAAATGTCATATAATGAAGCCTGATAAGCTTACAGTAACTGAATATGTCTTAAAGCTTTACAAATAATTAAAACACAAGTGTTTAAAATAAAATAAAATAAAATGATTTGATTCCACAGAAATAAACTCATCACATGACTAAGAGCTGAGACATTGCCAATTATCCAGACTTTTTTCTTAAATTTTACAATTTTGCTTCTAAGGCAACTGGCTAGCACTAACCTTTCCAGTTTCTTCCTTTCTGTACAACTGTTAGTCTATTCAAAATAGCACCCCATAGTCTGATTTCTAATCTGTATTGAAATCCCAAGGAACCATTTCAAAATTGATGTTTATGGGTCATCTTTATCCTAAGAAAGGCTGTGGGTGGTGCTTCTATACCACCATTCCTCTCAGTTGGCCACTGCTATTACTCCTGCATATTAATTACATGTAGGATGTTCATATAAAGCCCAATGCTTACAGTAGTCTGCACATATACCAATGTTCCTTCACCATCAGGAGTCTGCTTGACTTTATAGCAAATATGTTCTGATTTTTCTTTAGGTAACCAATTTAATTTATACTGAAGGATAAAAGCTTGTTACATCATCAAATATAAAACAATATGTAATTCAAATCAGTGAATACATCACAGGAAAGACAAAAGCTTCATGCTACTCTGACATGTATACAGAAGGCCTTTACTCAGTAGTATTCCAGGGTAAAAACCAGAAAAACCATAATAATAATAATAACAATAATCCCCTCAAAACCATTAAAATGTAGTTAAAGTTGAGAGTACATATCAGTAACTTAAAGGGAAAAAGTATTATAGAGATGTTGTAATTATCTGAATACCAAGCATTACAAACCCAGGAAATTCAGAGTTAAGGATACACTTAAAAGAAACCCAAATATGTTAAGGTATAGAAATGTACAGTACGAGCACCCAAACAACCTTAACTCTGCCCCTTCCCCCACAAATAGCAGCAACACCATGCAATAAAAATACAAGTATGATTAAGTCATTTTAGTATTTGTGCTCTCAAATTAGATTAAACTGTTTTGTAAAGATACACTAGGTTTGTTTTATATATTTTTTCCCTTCTTGGGGTCACTACAGGGCTTTTTGGATGCTTATCTGTGCATTTCCACAACAGTTACCTGAGTTGTTGACCTAACCCTGTTATTATGATTATATAGACTATAATTAGATACAATAATCATTAATGACAGCATCATTTCTTCAAATGCAGTCTATGCACAAGATTTCAATTAATTTTAACTATGTTGGAAATTTTTCATATTTATATTATTCTGTTATTAAAATCATTCAGGACAAAGTCTGAAACATGCTAAATTTCTTAAAGATCCAGTTTTCAAGTGATTTTTTAACATTTACATTAACAAATGTACTTGTAAATTTTCAGCTAACTGATAATATACTCAGAGAGGAAGTGCTATAAGTTTGGGGAGGCTAAGTTGTATTTTTCATACATAACAAAGAGGTTGAATTTCTTCTTTAAGTGCAAAACAGTACTCATCCTTAACTATGAAGTCAAAGCCAGTACACTCATACTGTCATAATTTTAAATAAATCTCTGATGGCTAGAAATTCAAGAAATTTGCAGTTGCAACACAAACCTTAACTGTTCCTATATTTCTGCTCACCTTCCACCTATGGGTTAGAAAGCTACATCAGTTATGAAATCAAATGTAAGCACTACCACCCTTTTGCAGACAGGTGGGGACGAAGATGCTTACTGCTGGGATCAAGAACTCAAGGCAGGAGCTCTGGCAATCAGTGTCTGTGGGTGGATGGGAAAAATGGGAAGAGAAAACTATACTGGGAAGCTCCTATTATTTTTATGAACAAATTATTGTGAATAAACCATGGATTTTAGGAAAGATTACCCTAACAAAGGTACAAGCTAGAAGTTGGTTTACATTTTGAAGGTGGTCTTTAGAACAAAATGGGGCTAGTGTAGCTACCAAGTCCTAGGTAGTGATGTTTTTCATGCACCTGAGTGAAATGAGAGAGGTTTTTCTGACAATAATTATTAATTTTAATTAATAATAAATGGCCAGTAATATAACACCTTCCATCTGAGAGTTTTAAGGCACTTTCACCTTCCTGTGAAACACAGAAGTACTATTATCCTTCTTTTTTTTTTTTTACAGATAGGTGAATGGAGACACAAAATATTCCCATGACTTGCCTGAGTCCAGGTGGTAAAGCTGGAAATGGAACCCAGTTCTCCTGACTTCTATTCCTGGGCGTTAGCTACAGAATCATCTTGCCCCTATTTTACCTTCAGGCATTTTTTCTCCCTTTCCCTCTCTTAATCCCAATCTCTCCCCCATATCCTCTGTCATTGTTTCTCACTTTGCCCATAACTCAAGTCTTTCTCCCTCCATTTCCACTAGTCCCCTCTCCCTCAATGATCTGCTGCCTCAGTCCTTTTCCCTTGCATTTCTTCATCACCCTCTAGTCCTGTTTCCCGCCATCCTATATATCCAACCCACAGGCCACAGCCTATCTTTTTCCTCTTTACTTCCAGAAACTCCTCTCTCTCCTGCCCTCACAATAATATTGTCTCCTCAGAACCTTTCACACTGGTGATGGTGCTTCTCCAAGGGCTCAGGAGGCAGGTAGGTGAGTGAATATGAAATAGCCAGTGTTGACTTCTTAGTCCTCTCTACTGTATGTCTCTTCTCCCCATTGCCTGCCCCTTTGTCCTTCAGTGAGTGGCTAGCAGTGCATCAAAAAAGGAAGGCAGAGTTGGAGGATGTGTGAGCTTCCCCCTGCAACAGCTCCTAGCCAAGCCTTTAGCAACTGGGAGGAAGAAATGCAGGGAAAACCTTTCTCACTCTGCAGTCTTGATGATGAGTGACATTTCAGCTGGGATGAATGCCAAAGCAGGGGCAAATGTCTGTCACTCTAGATATGGCACACTTGGCCGGCATGGGCTGGAAAGCATACATTAAAAAAAAAAGGCAGAATAAAACGTGAAATTTACAAAAACTCTCATCGAGGTTTCTACATAATTAGAAATCTATTTTCCATTCCAACTTGGTAAAAATAGTACAGTGTGCTAGTTCTTGTCGAGGATTGGTACAGAAAGCAGGACTGAGGTTTTTACAGAATGACCCTTTGGAATTAGGGATGGATCAAAAACATCAGACCAACTATCAAAAAGTGGGAAACAAAGCCTTGTGACTCTAAAATGGCTTGTCTGATAATTGCAACCTCATGACTCCTCTCATCAATATATCCCCCGCCCCCTTCTACCCCACACCACATAGTTCTCTTGGGAAGGTCAACATAGTGAAACATTTTCTGTGGAAAGGAGCTTTTTTCAGCAAGAGGTCTGAGTGTGGGGTGGGTGAAAATTGGGCTTATAGTGAAAATTATCTCACAAATTTAACCATACTGCATTTTATTGACAAAGCTTTGGTTCTTTTATATTTCTAAATATTTCAACACAAGCATTAATTATAAATATTGCTTGAAGAAATTATGTTAAAAGGTTGATTTGTTGTCGTTAGCCTACAGACCAGTATACTTATCCCTGTATCAAGCACTATGAGGAAACTTAACATTTCAATATGGGTGCCATTCGTTACTTTACAGAGGGCCAGCATAAGGCCAATGCACCATTTGAGTTCCACATAAACCCTTTTTTGATGACTTTAGTAGTGCATAGACCTTGTCCAGATCCTCTGCAAAGGTGTGACTTTTACCATCGGTAAGTAAAGTAAAAATTGTTCAGGACAAACTGCAATAAAAATATCAGTGTTCAGGGATTGTAGGGGCATGTGTAAAGAGTTTCCTTAATTCTCTTGAACCTTGCGAGCTTGAAATGTCAATACAGAACAGATCCAGCTAATTTGAAAAACATAGGGTCTGGTCCTGCAAACATTTACACATATGTGCAGATGCTCACATGAGTAGTTCCATTGAATTCATGTGTATAAGTGGTTGCAGGACTTGGTGCCAAAACAGCATCTCTAGTCAGAGATAGTGTCCCTTGAATTGCCAAATGGAGATATGCTTCTAATAGTATCAGTTGAGGGAATAAAGTGGACAAGCAGAGTAGGATGGAGGTCTTTAATAAACCTTTTAAAAACCTGTTTTATAAAAAATGTGACAACCTGGCAATGAGGGGCAATAATAGAAGAGAAGGCAGAGAGTGGGCGAAGGTTCACGTTCACAGGCCTCTCTCCTATAAATTTGCTACTAATTGCTTTCTCCTTCTTAAGAAACCAAATGATACCATTGATCATCTGCAATGGCTAAAGATAGCATAAGGGTGGTTAAACGTATCAGTGAAGAAACATTCTTAATGAGACAGAAAGAAGGGTAAATCTTGCCCAGCAAATTTATCCACTCTGTAAATGAAAAGGAAAATGTGCTTGAGCCTCAGCTGCACTTATTTTGAAGCTGTAAAATTTGGGGAAGGGGTGAAACTCATGCAATCATAGTGAATTGTACTTGTTCAAATGCTTCCAGGATCTTTAACACCAAAGTTAAAATCACAGTGATAAATGGGCAGCTAGCTTCAATTCTCTTTTACCATATCCACTTGTGAAGGATAAAGTGGGATCATAAGTGGGGGGGAAAAAAGTGATAACAACGAAGCCAGATTTACTCCAAAAGAGTTCATGCAAATATTTCTAATTCATGTTTTGTCAAGCTGCTTTAACCAGTCAATCCTTGTTGTAAGAATATGCTAATACGTAATTAAACTGCACTCACATCATGCCATATGGTACATTTGAAACATAAAACACTGTGCTCTATTATTTGGGAAGGGTCGTTTGAAAAAAAGAGAGAGAGAGATAGAGCCCAGGGGAAAGGATAGTTTATCTGTCCACTCACACTTTATATGCCAGCTTTTAGCATTAGATACTGTTATTTTTGATGAGATTTGACAGCTTTAGGTTAATGGGACTTGATTTTCTGGCTATGGTAGATTACCGTATGTATTAGTATGTTACAAACAATAAAGTTACATTGAATCAGTATTTTTTTAATGTAGCCTTAATTAAGATTTTACATAATAAGATATTAACTCCAAATCTGCAAATAGACAGGTGCATATATATGATTATACATTGGTAGTAAACAGATTGTGTAGCTGATCCTACTCCCTTTGGAATCAGTGGGAGTTTTGCCATTGACTTCAATACCATTGACATAGGAGCAGACCCCTATATGTTCTGATTCTCTGGGAGTTTCCTATGTGATATTAATATGCATGTCAGGATGGGTGAGAGAGAGATGCTGGATTCAAAAAGAGACCTTGGCAGTTAGGTGCTTAATTGCATAGTGGCATGTGGACAATATTTGAGCGAGAATGCAGATGCATGCAAAAATCAAATGATGAATCTCTTGTTTTAATTATACTTGATGTGACTGTGTGGTCATAATTGGAATTAAACTGGTATTTCATGTGGCAAATTTGGAGTGGCAAGAAGGTGACAGCATCTCTGTAGTTTAAGGCATTAGATTCTTACTACTCTATATTTGGGTTTAAATGTGGCCTGACACGTCACAAAGAAATGAATGATGAGCTCAGTCTAACCAATGGCAGATGATCACCTCCATTAAAAAAAAACCCAATCAATTTATTACAAATAGTTCAAATTTTTATTTTTTTTTGGCAGAGTTTTCGTCGTCTGTTAGACATGATAGAACAACCCTTCTTTATGTTACCTTCTGGTGTCTATTCAAAGGAGCCTGTATGAAATGAGTAGTTTGGTGCTCTGAGACCAGTTCCCAGAGGATAAGTATAAAAAAAAACAACCCATGACAATTTGAACTGACAAGAAACCTTGTTGGCAAGATCAGCAGAGAGGCCAAGAATTGAATGGTGACCCCTTCAGGTGGTAGTCTCCAGGTCAGGACTGAGGTACATTTATAGAGCAATGTGGGGAAGCTTGAACTGCCCATGAGTTATCTTATCTGTAACTTTAGTCTCCAGAGCTGTCAGCCTGCAATCGTTCTCTGGGTGGCTGGTTTATTCAGGTGTATGTTTCTGGCTTTGGGGCCAGTAGACTATGTGGTCATATCCTGCTTAATAGCTTGCATTGTGGATGAAATAAAAGGCATTTTTCAAATGCTAAAACCTCTCAGAAGAACTCAGGTCACAAACATAATTTTTTGAAAATTTAAAAGCAAAATAAAACAAAAATCAATAACCCTTGCTGTGGTAGCATGTTCCACCAAGAAAAAATGAACTAACTTGTCAGCCAATCAAGGTTTTCCCTGATTCAGCTGAGAACATGCTTAAATCCATCCCTGTTCAGCAAAGCAGGTAAGCATATGTGTAACCTTAAGTTAAATGGAGGCTTAAATGCTTTGCTGAGTAAAGGCCTCTGAGAGCTGTGTGAAAGTACTTTTTGCATAAGTCTGCTTTAGAAAAGTTTGGAATCATTGACTATGATTTGCCAGTGAGGGGGTAATGACAAAGTTTGGATTGACTGGCAGTCAGTTTATGAAAAAACAGTCGTTCATAGATCACATGGTAAAATCCTGGCCCCAATGAAGTCAATGTGATTTTTGCCGTTGACTTCAAAAGGCCAGTATTTCACCCACAGATTATAAGGCCAGAAGGGACTATTATAATCATCTTTTATGATCTTCTGCAAAAAACTGACCATAAAATTTCATCCAGTAATTTCTACATCAAGCCCAGAACTTCTGATTTAAAGTCTTCAAGGGATGAAAATCCTTAGGTAGATTGTTCTCGTTGTTATTTACTCTCACTGTTTTAAAATGTGCACCTTATTTCCAGTCTTAATTTGTCTATTTTCAACTTCCAGACACTGGATATTGTCATGCTTTCTTCTGCTAGATTAAAGAACTCTCATCTATGAGAAATCTCACCCCAGGTAGGTGCTTTTATACCATCATCTCTTAACCTTCTTTTCTGACAAACTAAATACACTGAGCTGGATATCAGTGGTCCGACTGGCTTTCAAGCAACTAAAGAAGGCTTTCACCTTCGCACCTACATTGAAGCGCTCACACCCATCCAAGCCCTTTGTTGTTAGGCAGATGCTTCCTATTATGCCATTGGAGTGATACTGTCACAACCGCAGGAATCACAGAGCATTCTCCACCCAGGCACATTCTACTCCAGAAAGCTAACTCCCAAGGAACAGAACTATAAAATCTATGACAAAGATCTGCTAGCCATCAAGGCTACCTTTGAGGAGAGGAGTCACCATTTGGAAAGCTTGCATTTCCCTGTCCAAGTATTCAACACCAATAAAAATGTAGCACACCTGCAGTCTGCAAAGGCCCTCAACCAGCAGCAGATCCAATGGTCACTGTTTTTCTCCTGTTTTGAGTTCATGCTACATTATTGGCCAGAGGTTGCAACAGGAAGCCCAATGCTCTCTCCTGCAAGGGAGAGTACCTTGATGGCAAGAAAGGACCATAAGAATCCTCCACCGTGCTGAAGCCCTGCCATTTTGCCAGTGTGCTAATGAACATGGACCTGTTAACCCTTGTAAAATCCCCACCCAGATGTCTCTATTAGAGATGGGGTACTTCTGTTCAAAGACTGCATTTATGGCCCTGAAGGCCTGCCCTACCTTGCGATTCTCTGACTGTACCACAACTCAACTCAGACTGGCTATTTTGGACACTGGAAGACCATAAAACTGATTGTGTGACATTTCTGGTGACCCAGCTTGCATACTTCCATAAGAGCATACATCAACTTGTGCAAGATATGTTGCCGTATGTAGATCCCCCACCTAAGACCCTGCATGCCTTGGTCCGCCTACCTACTCCTACCCTTTGTGGAGTTTATCTATAACAATTCTGAGGATAAGTCCACCTTCTAGAGCCCTTTTTTCTCCAGCTACAGTTTCCACCCTCGGTTCTACCTGTCCCTACCCTCAGCTTCCCACCTCCCTGCCACTTCTGGCCTGGTCAAACACCTCCAACACCTCCTGAAGGAACTAAGATCCCAGCTGGATGCTGCCAAAGCAGACTATAAGTTTGTTGACTGCAGCCATGAGACTAACCCTCCCATCACTGTTGGAAACAGGGTATGGCTCTCCAAACAACACTTGACACTTCTCATCCCTCTTGTAAACTTGACCCCTTTTTTTGTCACTCAGTAAATTAAACCAGTTACTTTCCACCTCCAGCTACCCCCAATAACGCAAGTACCTCTCCCAGAGAGTAGTTATCAGTGGCTCACATTCAAGCTAGAAGGGCATATCGAGTGTTCAATATCTTCATCAATGATTTAGATAATGGCATAGAGAGTATACTTATAAAGTTTGCAGATGATACCAAGCTGGGAGGGGTTGCAAGTGCCTTGGAAGATAAGATTAAAATTCAAAATGTTCTGGACAAACTGGAGAAATCGGCTGAAGTAAATAGGATGAAATTCAATAAGGACAAATGCAGTTTGTCAAACGATCAGTTGCACACATAAAAACTGGAAAATGACTGCCTAAGAAGGAATACTACAGAAAGAGATCTGGGGGTCATAGTGGATCACAAGCTAAATATGAGTCAACAGTGTAATGCTGTTGCAAAAAAAGCAAACATCATTCTGCTCTACTCCGCGCTGATTAGGCCTCAAAGGGAGTTCGGGGTGCCACGTGTCAGTAAGGATGTGGACAAAATGGAGAAAGTCCAGAGAAGAACAACAAAATGATTAAAGCTCTAGAAAACATGACCTATGAGGGAAAGTTGAAAAAAAATGGGTTTATTCAGTCTGGAAAAGAGAAGACTGAGAGGCTTGTAAATGTTCGTAAAGCTCTTTGAGATCCTCAGATGGAAGGTGCTATAAAAATGCGAATTATTATTATATGCAAGAGTAAATTAATCTATCTAGAGATGGACTGGCTTCCCATTCACACTTCTACAATCTAGGTTCTTATATAATTTCAGCAGCATATATTGCATCCAGGTGACAATAATTCAGGAAATAAATTAATAATGGTTAGCTGAATTTTTTTTAAAGCTCTCTGTGAATGCATGAACCTGCACAGAATATCTGATTCACTAAGGGCCAAATACAATCTATGAATTTCATATAAAATGGGTTTTTATGACTAGGAGGACACCTGGAGGAATAAACTAAAGGTTTTCTCAGGTGTGTGAAAGTATATGTGCCCACACAATTACATAAATATGTCTCGTACATGGGTATGTGTTGATTACTAGGATGGTGACTAGAAATGGGTCCAAGCATTCAGATCTGAATATCTTTGAACTTCACAAAAGTTCTGATCTGGATCCAAACTTTGCGACTCAGGCCCATTTCTAATAGCTATTTCAAGTCTATAGGCTTAATTCACATTTACAAAAGTAGCAACTTCTCAGATGTAGGTTACCAAATATGAAAGGCTGGTGGCCAAAAGAGAGAAGAGAAGTTGTCTGAACAGATCTGGTATTTTATTCCCTGCACATGTGTGGTATGCGTGCAGCAGTATAAAATCTCCTAATTTGCAACATTCTTTGATTCTAGTGTGCTTGACATAATTGTTTTAATTTATGGTTATCTAAAACATATTTAGAAGGAGTAAGTTAAAACTTCATAAAACGGAGTTGATTGAAATGTAAGTACCAGAATAAATTTTGAGGTTTGTGGCCTACAAACAATTCCCTTGCTTCAGAGGACATCTTTGTGACATGTTTAATGTTCTTCAGAGTCTTCAATTCTTGGGCAAACTGGGTACTAGCTAGAGGTTTTGTATTAACTTTGTCTGGGCAGTTTGTGTGAACTTTTTCTGGTTTTGCACCCCCAAATGCCACTTTTAATTTCAGTTGCAAAAAGAAACCCCACATATTCAAAGCCTATCCACATGAAAGCATCAACTTTCTTATGATTTCCATCTGAAACCATCCATCAGCCCAAGTTTGTACAAAACTAGATCTAGGCTCACTAAATATTGGTTTGTGAACCTTGATGAATCGGCCTGAGCTTCAGATTTAATTACAAATGTTTCACACAGCACTAGTCACACAACTGTCTCTAAACCAGGTCAAAATTAGCTTTTACTATTTCTATGACAGTTTCTTTTGTGGAATCTTATGGAGCACACCATCTTCTATTGAGCCAATGCATCACACAAACAAGAATGGTATCATGCTTTTTTCTGATAGGATTTACATTCAGGTAAAAGATGTAAAGCGGAACAAGAGCTTCTAAGGAGGAAAGAGCTTTTCCCTCTCCTCAGACATCCTGATTTTGCTCTAGCTAAAGGCTCTCATTGAGATCATGCTATTGTGAAGCTGGCAGACCGGATGCCAGCTCTTGCCAAGGCTTTTGACCTTACCCAAGCACAGACAAATTCATTGCTGGAAACCAGTCCAGCTCACTTGTAGGTTAGTATGGTTTAGATGGGTATTGGACTTATAACAATGTGTTTAGTCTTTAGACTTTATTAAATGCTTGTAAGTTGCTACGAGTATTAATCCTTCTTATAATGTCTGTATCCCAAGCTATAAGGTAATACTTAAATGTTTGATATATAGCTGTAAAATGTTTGCTCTGAACTGTGTAACTCATCAAACAAGGAAAAACTTTACCTAGTACTAAATGCTAAAGCCCTATGAAAAGTATTACCTCTTGCCCTCAGGAAGGACTATCAAAACAATACAAAGACTTTCGCTAATTGCCTCTGCATGGGCTACATTCAAAAGGGCTCCTCCTATCAGTTCGAAAGCTGGAAGAAAGAAATACAGATAGCTGACCATGAATATTTCCATGTCTTTGCTGTTTGGACTTTCACAGGACTGGAGCTAGGAAACAGAAGCAGAGATTGCCTCAGATCAACCTGGGTTAGCCCTAAAAGACAGTCAGTGCTAACAGATGACTACAACTCTGTCACCTTTTGGAACCATCGACTATAACTCATTTGTGTATGTATGTTTGCCTGCTTCAGCCTGTAAATAACTCTCTCATTTCTTTCTCCTAGTTAAAAAATCCTTAGTTTACTAAAGGATTGCTACAAGCCTTGTCTGTGGTGTGAGATCTGAGGTACAAATTGACCTGGTCAATTTGGTCTCTTGGGACTGGAAGCAAATTCCAAATTCCTGACTCTTCTGTGATCTTTGGTGTATAGCAACCAACTATCATGAAGTCCAGCTTACCTGAGTGGCAAAATAGAGTTGAATGCCCAAGAGGACTATCTGTGACTCCATGGTAAGACATATAGTGCTTCAGGAGTTCAAATTTGTTATTGGGTTGGTGAAATCTAATTATAGAACATACAACTAGTTTGGAGTGTCTGCCCTGCTTTTTTACAGTCTGCCCTGAGTCTGGCACTTATGGTCATGAACCACTCCAGACAGCATGATAGATATATCTATCCATAAGTCATAATGTGTACCCTTTTGAAAGTCCCTCAAGAGCCAAATCCTGGTCTGATTGAGAGAGTTTTGTCATTGACTTCATTTGGATAAGAATTTGGTATGAAAAGTCCAAGGTGAATCTCCAGCATAGAGCCTGAGCAAGTAGGCTATAGACTAGGGACTTTCTCAGGGTCAGGGTGAAATGAATTCTATATTATGGGGTAATTAAAATGTCAAATAAATTGGAAAAAGTAATGGTTTTTCAAAGTGTTGAGTAAGTGCAAACTGGTTCTTATTAAGAATTGGTGACCATGCCATAGTTATGTTAAATTCCTATTATAAGATTGTTTTCAACTGCACCCCAACTTCTCTGCTCTGACCATATCTCCTCCCTGCCCTTACATGCTCCTTGTGCATGGAGCTGCAGAGGGGCTGGTGTAGGAGCCAGCTATGCCAGCTTTATGTACACTTGGGATTCCTCAATGCCAGACAACCCCACAGCTTCTGGTCAGTCTGTCTCTGGTCGCTTAGGTGCTTTTGAGACTTTCACTCTAAATCTATTCTTGAACAATAGCAGTCATTTCAAAGGAACCATACAGAAAAAATAAACAAACAATCTATATGAGATGACAAAACCCATTATAAGCAACAGGAATTTAAATTTACTCTGAAAATTCTATCTACCTAGGGTTCTTTTATTGGCACTGATTACTACGTGTCACAAATTATTCTTGAGTAAAATGTCTGCTCTTTCAGTTCTTTGAACACTTCCCCTGTAAGCACTTCAAATGGCCACCCACCAATGCAGGATTATTCCTTATGGTATATTCCTAAACCCTTTGGACAGGCAAGTTTTCAATGAATCAGGGAATGGAAGTTCTACCACTTCACTTGAGAGATCATTCCACTGTAATTTAAACTTATTAGTTACCTGTTTCTATTTTCTCATCCTGATGCTCCTCTAGCATTTTTGGTGGGGCATGGAAAAAACAGTGTATGATTATGGTGTATACCGGGTTTCATTCAAATGCATATTTCCCATAGAGTAGAGAGGTACTATAGCTGAAGTCACTGGAGAGTTCTACTTAAAAACTGATTACTCAATATCATCTGATTTCAGTAAAGATACTACATTGACCAAAATGTGCAATTACTTTTTAAATAAAATGTGGTGTTAGGCATCAAATTTCTATAGCTGAAGCAACATATGAACACATGGCATCTTTGCTAAGTAATTTCCTCTTAATTGTCAGCACACTTAGCATTGGCATTTTCAGACACATTTTTGGTTCATTCTGTAACAAATTACTCTACACTAATTGTTTCTCCCAGCAATTTATTGCACAGCTGGGAGACCTGGTTGCAGAGCTGCACACACTGTCTTGGATTTAATTCGTTGCTTGAAAATGTTTAATATTCCACAAGGTATTCAAGAAATATTTGAATTGCAATGTCTAAAATGAAGGAAGTGAATTAATATAAAATAGTTCTTTCTATTGCTGAGGGATGTTTCAACAATTGTAATAATATCAATCAAAGTACCTTTTAATAAGGGGGGATAATTGTGATGTCTCACAGGAGCTCTTAAAAGCACATTTTTATTTAAAAGGTGAACATCTGCTAATATAACAAACTCATCTGCATGCTAAAGAATTGTCTTTCTAAGGATCTTTCTATTACGAAATATCTGTCATGATCCCCTTGAGCAAGTCTGTTAGATCATACAAATCTCTGTCCCATGTCTCTCCCGTGAGGATCTCACTTTCAGAGAGCCATGCTTGGGAGTTGGCTCCACATAGTCTTAGCACAAGGAGGTACAGTGCCACAGAGACTCTCAGAGAGAATGGTCAGATGGTCGAGATCTTACTTGTAATAAAGAACCATCTCCCTCAGCTTTGCCTAAATCTCCTTCATAAGAACCCACAAATATTGCATTTTACTAGGAGTGGGGTGAAGAGGACAAAGACAGGAAGTGGAGCAGCTCAGAGCCCCAGCAGAGCTCAAACTCTCCATCAATGCAGCAGACAAATGGAGGAGTTTCAAGCATTAGCCCAGCCTCTACATGTTGGTAAGCAGAGCCACTGAGAAGGCAGATAAACAAAAGGTAGCTATTTTCCTTAATGTAACTGGACCAGAAGCACTGGATGTATATAATAGTCTACAGCTAAGCCAGGAAGAGCAGACTAGTTATGAGACAGTGCTGCAAAAATTTGAGGAGTACCGCGGTCCCCAAAAGAATGAGACTTTTTAAAGATACAACTTTTGTATGAGAGCTCAGAAAGAGAGAGAAACTTTTGAAGATTTGTGACTGATCTCAGACTGCTGAGCCAATCGTGTAATTATGGAGAGTCCGCAGATTCCCTGATTAGAGACCAGATTGTTATGGGGATCAGAGACAGAAAACTGAGATAGAGACTGTTGGAAGATCCAGACTTGAGTTTAGAAAAGGCCGTCAGAATTTGCCAGGCATCTGAGGTTACTCAGGGCCAGATGGAAACTGTTGGAGGGAAAACAAAATAGACTGAAGCAGTGGACAGGATTATAACCCTTCAAAGTTACAGAAAACAAAAGAGGCAAAATAGATTTTAGAGTTCTAAAGAGAAATTTGAAAAAAAAAAAATTAGAATGAGCTTCCAGAAGGCAGCAAAAAGAGCTGTGTGCAGTGTGGTGGCAGACATGGGCCTCAGCAATGTCCTGCTTTTAGACAATGCTGCAACAACTGCAAAAAGCTTAACCACTTTGCAAGAGTTTGCAGGCAGCAACAACATATGCTCAAACACCCTGTACCAAGAAGAGAACAAGCACCAGCGAAAAATTCTTCATAGGAACTATACATGAAACAGCAGCACCAAGTGATGGGACTATTACTTTAGAAACAAATGGAACTTTTGTTGGGCACTGGTGCATAAGCAAATATGGTGCCAGAATCTATTATACAGGGCTTAAAGAAAAAAAACAAGACGTTGAAAAAAATACAGGTAAAGTTCAGAGCTTATTCCATCTGTTGGTGTATGTGAGCTTGAAGTAAAGGTAAAAGACAGTGTGGAAAGGATAATGTTGGTAATTGTGCAAGGGAAAAGAGTACAAATACTAGGGTTGAAAGTATGTCAGATCCTGGGCCTTATGCAGAGAGTGTCGTCTTTGGAGTTGCAGGGGATCACACACTCTGAGGACTAGTTCCAACATGTCTTTAAGGGTACTGGAAAGCTATCGACAGAATATAAATTGAGAATAGAGTTGACTCAGACCAATAGTCCCATTATATATGTCCCTAGGAATGTAGCTCTTGTTCTTAAGCAGAAACTCAAAGAGGAATTGGACAAGTTAGTTGCACTAGACATCACAGAGAAAGTAGAATAACCAATAGAGTGTGTCCATTCTTTAGTAGTTGTTGAACAGAAAGATGGAACCCTCCGTCTATGTCTAGACCCCAAACAACTTAGTAAGTATGTAAAAAGGGAACATTTTCCTTTACCTATAAGGGAAGACATTTTTGGAGAAATGGCTGATGCCAAATATTTCTCCACAGTAGATGCATCTGCTGGATTTTGGCAAAATCGCTTCGAAAAAAGGAGCACAAGTTTGTGCATTTTAACACAACCATTGGGAGATACTGCTTTGCAGCCTGTCCTTTGGGTTATGTTCTGCATCTGAAGTGTTCCACAGAAAAGTACAACAAATATTTGATGGTGTGATAGAAAGGGTTCATTCATCTGGGTTAAAGCTAAATCAACAAAAATGTAAATTTAAGGTCAGAGAAACAATATACCTGGGAGAAAGGTTGATGGAAGAAGTGGTACAGGTAGAGTCCAGCAGGGTGCAGGTGATTACCAATATGCTAGTGTCAGCAGACAAAAAAAGATATATCAAAATCCCTAGGAATCATAAATTTGGTAGGGAAGTTTGTACCCAACTTGGCTGATAAAACCAACAACATGAGAGCAGGTCTATGTAAAAATGCCCAATGGACATGGGATGCCAATCATAAGAAGGTATTTGAAAACCTGAAAAAGTTAATAAAGGAGGCTCCAGTCCTTAGCTATTATGACTGTAACCACCAGATGATTTCATCTACTGATACTTCCAAGGAAGACATTGGAGCAGCTTAGTGGTTTGAGCATTGGCCTACTTATCCTAGGGTTATGAGTTCAATCCTTGAGGGGGGCCACTTAAGGTTCTGGGGCAAAAATCAGTACTTGGTCCTGCTAGTGAAGGCAGGGGGCTGGACTCAATGACCTTTTGAGGTCCCTTCCAGTTATAGGAGATAGGTATATCTCCATATATTATATTATTATTACACATGCAAAGGTAGGGTGAGCACTGGAGACCTGTGGCATATGCTTCCAAAGTGCTAACCAAAACAGAGTATGTTCAGTATGCTCAGCTAGAAAAGAAGGACTTAGCCCTGGTTGATGGATGTGAAAAGTTTCATGCTTTTATTTATGGCAGACAAGTAATAGCAGAAACAGATCACAAGCCACTAGTGGCTCTTAAGAAAATGGGATGCATACTGTTTGTTGGATTCACTGTCAAGGAGCACTGATGTGACATCATAAGTAGGGATAAATTGCTAGAAGTCCATCTTTCTCACAGCTCATGCATCACACCACTCTGATGTGTCAAACCTAAATCAGGTGTCATCTACCATGTCACCTGACATCATATAGAGAAGCACTTTTTCCTTAAGAGAATGATCTCTCAGCTGTCAAACTTTTCCATGTGAAACAAGATATTAGGTGGGTATTAAAAGTTGTTAAATATCTCATGTCTGTGGCAAGTATGTTTCTGCCAAATTCGTCATCAGGTATTTTCTTAAAGAGTTATGTTAATAGTTACTTGTCACTGTATTGTGATTTTGTTCATTAATTTAAAGGAAAACCCCTGTGTAATATTTTATAAAATATAAGATATATAGTGCTGCAGGAGGGCTGAATACAACCTGTACTCCTTTGAATGAAAGAGTATGGTGAGGTAAACCAAATCACCAGGGACTCCTAGACCTAACTTTTGGCTGTGATTCTTCTGTAAATGGGAAATCAGGAGGGCCAACTGAATGAGAGCAGCCTGCTTCTTGCCCTGGGCAGTATCATAAAATGGACTTATCTCTGTTGTAAGTGCTAATAACAATCACTCAGAACAGCCATGACATCCAGAGAAACAGAGGGCCAGATTTTCAGAAAAGTGGGCATTCAATTGTGCATCTAAATTGTGTGTGCTCTTTCCATATTTGCAAAAAGGATTGTGCATAGGCCACTGTGGTTGGTCATTTGTACATGCAATTGTTGGGATTATATGGACAAACATGCTATTAGTACATGCTGTCACAGCTCCTATCAAGCGCCCCATCTGGTCACTCACTAGGACTGCTGTGTGGGGAATCCAGGCCGCTGAATCTCTGGATCCCTAGGTAATTATAGCTTTCTTGGACCTCAGCAGGCTGCAGCACTCTTTTCTCTCTTGACCTCTTTGGTACATTTTCTGGACACTGACTGTCAGTCTGCTATCCCTTCTCAGAAATGAAGCTCCTCCCTTAGGACCCCAGGACCAATGCTGGCCCCCAAGATACTTAGTTGCTTAAACACACCCTCTCCCAGAACTCAACCAAAAAAGTGTAAAGCTTCTGGTTTACCATTTAAGTCACTCAGAGGCACAGAGCAGTTGTGAAATAGTTAACACAGACTCACTTTGCACAGCATCTAACACATTTGTTCCTTTACTTAATCGCATAAAGCACAGGCGAGTACAGATCATATAAAACAAACACTATACACAATTCTCTGCCTCAGTTTCTTCGCCACTCCAGGGCATTCTTTGGGCTGGAGCCTGAGTCCCTTAGGTTGTCCAGAGTCCTACTTCAGTGCCTGGCTTGTGGGCTGAAACATACTGTGTTGCTTCTCCCTCATGGACTAGCCCCTGAGCAGCAGCAGACCTGCTTCTGCCCTTTTAAAATCTTCAGCCCCTGAAGTCAGGTGACACCCTTGCCAGTTTGCCCAGATGAGCACAAACTTCTGCCAGGTAACTTTGTTGCCAAGGAAGGCGACCTTCCCCTGCTAAACTAGTCCTGGACAGGGACCAGTGAGTCTTTTGTCTAGAGTAAATAGATGTCCAGTGATTGGATACTAAAAGTCAACTACCCTCTATTGTCAGCCTGAATCTCTACATGTTGGAGCTTCAAGAAGGCAAAAAAATTCATATTCAAGATGGAGTTTTCAGCCTGACACAGATACAGAGTTCACAATTCATACATTGCATAGAGTCGCAAATCATCACACAGGTAAATTAGGCAAAGAAATGCACACACAGTTTTGCATATAAATTTCACATGTTTTTATGAACATAATAATAAAGAATCTATGGTTCATTCAATCGGAGGAGAATGTACTGCACTAATCTAAACTCCATACAGCCCTTTAAAATGTACTGATGCATCCATTTTTAATCAAATTAAAAAAGGTCAATGGTACATTGTGTGTATGTACTTTGATGCCATGGGGCATTCTGTGTGACAGTCAGGGTCCAGACACCACAGAGAGAACAGGGGGTCTGAACCCCAAAGAATAAGCAATTGGATCTACTGATTGTATATAATGTTATTATGTATAAATATATGTCAAGTAAGGTCTTTTATGAAAGCTTGTAATGTTCTGATCTTGACGATCATTAGATGGGCATACAGGGTCTGGTTATGAATGGGTACATGTATGTATGTGTGGAATTGTGGTACAATTACAGCATCACCTCAGAACAGGGGGTGAACTAATCAGCAGGGATCCTAGAAATCCGTTTGCCACGGAAAAACGTGGAAAAATACAGAATTTGCATTTTTTTCAGAGTTTTTACTCTGGACACCCAGCTCTGAAGGCAGAGTGGAGAGCAGCGTGGAGAGCAGATCCGCCACCACCAGCAGCACAGAAGTAAGGGTGGCATAGAATGGTATTGCCACCCTTACTTCTGCACTGCCTTCAGGGCTAGGCGCCCGGCCAGGGACAAATTTCATGTACATGGTAATGTTCTGTTCTGTACTGTATGTGTTCAGCTGATACCTATATACATATATATTGTGGCTAGGGAAACTAAAGTTCAGTGTTTCATTTTAATCGTAGAAATACGCGGATTTTTGTTTTTTTAATCAGATAATTTTGTTTTTATCATGGAAAACTAGAACCCTGGCAATCAGGCAAGGGAGGTCACCCAGGCATCCCGGGTTAGTTGTTTACATTAAACTAACTGCAAGCACCTAGCCTATACAACCTTGGAAAGACACAATGGTGGACCATTAAATTTAATTGAAAGACATTGAAACAGAAATGAAAAGAAAAGCTGAGCTTTGGAAAACTGGGCCAGCAAGTGCATGCCTGGGTGGCAAGCCACGGGGGGCGGCCTGCCAGTCGCTTTGAGGGCGGCAGTCAGGCGGCCGTCAGCGGCATGCCTGAGGGAGGTCTGCCGGTCCTGCAGATTCGGCGGCAAGTACGCCGAAGCCACGGGACCGGCAGATCACCCGCAGAAACGCTGCCGAATCTGCATGACCGCGGACCGCCCACAGGCATGCCACTGAATCCGCGTTACCAGCGGACCGCCTGCAGGCATGCCGCAGGAGGCCGCCTGACTGCAGTACTTGGGGCAGCAAAAAACATAGAGCCGCCCCTGACAGTGGTGCTACTGTAGCATTTCAAGTATAGAAAAGCCCTGAGAGAGGAGGGAATTTCCTGCACCACAATTCACCATAGTCTTAGGTCTGGTCTACACTACAGACCTATATTGGATTTTTCACACCCCCGAGTGACATAGTTATACCGACCTAACCCCCCGTGTAGACAGCGCTATGTCAGCAGGAGAGCTGCTACCACCTCTCGGGGAGGTGGATTAACTGCACCAACAGAAGAGCTCTCTCCTGTCGGCTTAGAGCGTCTTCATTAAAGTGCTGCCGCCGTGCAGCTGTGCCGATGCAGCATTTTGAGTGTAGACTTGCCCTTAGAGAAAAGAAAACAAACAACCAAACAAACAACACCCTCCCCCCCGCAAACCCTTAAAAGAGAAGGGGTTTGAACGGAAGGCTATGCAGAAACTGAGGGCCAGCATCTAGCAGGGTGCTGTTCATAAAACAGTGGATCCCCTCTAGGACAGAGGACATGCTGGGAAACTGTTCAGAGGCAATAGGTAACTTTGTATTGGAAAAGGGAATTTGGCTAATATAGAAGTGTAAAGCATGAGATTGCATCTTGATGTTTATTTTCTGTGTAACTTGTATGTGTTTTTTCTCCCTTACTGTTTCCTCTCTGAACCTGTGATTTTTCTATTAAATAAATATTTTGTTTATTTTTACCCCAAGCAGGTCTTTGGTGAGCAAACTGTCTGGAATGTCAGGTTTCAGAGTAGCAGCCGTGTTAGTCTGTATCCGCAAAAAGAAGAACAGGAGTACTTGTGGCACCTTAGAGACTAACAAATTTATTAGAGCATAAGCTTTCGTGGACTACAGCCCACTTCTTCGGATGCAGTTTATGCTCTAATAAATTTGTTAGTCTCTAAGGTGCCACAAGTACTCTTGTCTGGAATGTGAGTCCCAAAATGAACTAATAATTAGGGGCACATTTCACTTGTGCCAGGATGATGAACCAGAGGGGAAAAGTCCAAGTGTCTGGTAGTTAAGAACTCAGGGAGATTTGGGGGAGCTCGGGATCTGAGGGTGTTGTTGAGGTCACCCGGTAAGGAATAACTAGGCTGGTAGAAGTCAGAGTTGAAAGCTTTCTGCTTGTAGACTGGGTACTGGTATCAGAGCTCTGAGCCAGCATAGCATTAAAGCATAGCATTAAAGCACCCAAAGGTATGAGGCAGGCGGTGACAGAACCCCTTACTGCTCCAGGTGATCCCCAAAATGTCACATCCTATTACTTTGTCCAAGGTTATAGCATATTCCCAAACATGCTGTTCCTTAGAAAAAGTCACTTGCTACTAAGGGGGGTGAATCTCCTGTAGTTAGAGATTTCAGGAACCTCTCAGACTATATTTTGGAGTGGGTGGGTTTTTGAATGTTTTTAGTTTTCTTTGGAAGGAGGATTCAGTTTTTTTAAACCTGTGTTTTCCAGCTAAAGCAAAGCTTGCAGTATGGATTGAGAAAACAACACCATCCAGAAAGCTAGGCTGGCACACATAGGTGGCATATGGTGTATTTCCATATTTATACTTTCATTTGAATATTTCTCTCCCTAGCCTCTGATCTTTATCTACATAGGACTAGAACATCCCCTCTGATTCTAGCCATGAATGGGATGAAAGTATTATTATACGTTGAGATGAAATCAGCCCTGGCAAAACAGGCACAGGTCTGTTGTTGTCATCACAGAGTTGTGCCCGCTTAATTAAATAATCATTGCTAAAATATCTGCATCTCATTCAATAGTCAAATGCTTGCTTTCTTCCACACTGAAATGTATAATTCTGGTGTTAAAATTGCCACGTCAAACACCATTATCTGTGAAAGTCAGAAGAAATAAGAAGCGCTTATGTTTGTGAAGGAGGCCTTATAACCAGAATACGTCCATAGTAACTAGAAAAGATACATGTGTGTGCACACACGCACATCTATATCTGGCTAGACGATGTGGGAAAATATGCATATTTTGCATACCAAGAGTACACGTCAATAATGAAACCTTTCCTGAAGTTTCAAGGCTCTTCACAATTCTGCCCCTCATCCCCTGTCTTCTACCAGGGTTCCCTTGTTTGCAACTGATGCTGTATCAGGGTAGTGCATGGGGCTTGGTCCAGTGTTGACAGAGGTCAATGGAGAAATTCCCCGACTTCAATGGGTGCTAGGCCTTTTGTCACTTCCTGCAAGTGGCTCTCACTTTCTCCCCCACTGTCACAGCTTCTGAGTGTTTTGTCAACTTGCTCTTCTCCTTCAAATCTCACTTTGGTCATCCTTCCATTATCGTTCTCCCCTCCCCCCGCCCCCCAGGCCTTCAGTTCAGACCATGTATGTGAATGGTAATACATCCTACCGATATATAAGCAGATATCATAATCTTTTACTATTGTACACCTTAGTCTCTCCTTCCCTTCCCTTTGTTTAATTGTCATCCCTTGCTATGTGATTCTAATTGAGACTATAAGGACCTCAGGTGGCTTTCAAATACAGAATATAGAAAGGCTGAATCACTATATCCTGAACTTGTCTCTCAGTACTTATGAGTGGCCTTTTTTTATACCCCCTCCCCCTCTCATTTTTTTGTCCCTATTAATATAGGACTTGTTCTCCCTACTTAACCAGTTGGAAAGGCATGTGTCCTGGATGTAAAACTTTGATTGAAGTTTGGAGTGTCAGTTATTACTGTCCTCACTCACAGAAATATGAGTGTGTATTTTTGCTTTGATATGCAACGGGGTATGCTGGTATTTTCACTTATTGCATTGACATTGGAGCTATCTGTCAAAAATCCCACCCATCAATATTAGAACATACCTGTTTCTCAACTGTTTTTTTGCCACCCCTCCCAGTCAATAAATATACTTTAAAATCTAGGTATGAAAAACAGGTGGTGCAACTTCTTATAAAGTTCAAATAATTGTCACATCTTGATTTTATTGGACCCACATCTGTTGGTGAGAGAGACAAGCTGAAGTTGGTCCAATAAAAGATGTTTTTTCACCCACCTTGTCTCTAATATTGTGGGACCAACCCGGCTACAACATAAGGCATACATCCTGATTTGGAAGACAAGTGATATTACAGGCCAACTTTTCAAAAGCGATCAGAACAATGGGAGTTGATGAGTGTTGATTCCTTTGAAAATCTGGGCCAATGTGTCTAGCACTTTTTCTTCCTTAGACCAGATTTTCAAATTAGCCTGTAAATGTGGATACATTTTCAGCATACGCCCATTTACATGCACAAAATCCTGCATTTGGTCATGCAAATCAAATGATTAGATGGGCAGTTACCCAATCTATGCACACAAGTGATTAATTATCACTATTACAACAGTGCCTCCGGGGCCCAACAAGGTCCGTTCCCCATTTTGCTAGGCACCATATAAACACTTAGCCAACGCATCATCAGTGATCTACAACCCATCCTGGACAATGATCCCTCACTTTCACAGACCTTGGGAGGCAGGCCAGTCCTCGCCCACAGACAACCTGCCAACCTTAAGCATATTCTCACCAGCAACCACGCACCGCACCATAACAACTCTAACTCAGGAACCAACCCATGCAACAAACCTCGATGCCAACTCTGCCCACATATCTACACCAGCAACACCATCACTGGACCTAACCAGATCAGCTACAACATCACCGGCTCATTCACCTGCACGTCCACCAATGTTATATATGCCATCATATGCCAGCAATGCCTCTCTGCTATGTACATTGGCCAAACTGGACAGTCACTACGCAAGAGGATAAATGGACACAAGTCAGATATCAGGAATGGCAATATACAAAAACCTGTAGGAGAACACTTCAACCTCCCTGGCCACACAATAGCAGATGTAAAGGTAGCCATCTTACAGCAAAAAAACTTCAGGACCAGACTCCAAAGAGAAACTGCTGAGCTCCAGTTCATTTGCAAATTTGACACCATCAGATCAGGATTAAACAAAGACTGTGAATGGCTATCCAACTACAGAAACAGTTTCTCCTCCCTTGGTGTTCACACCTCAACTGCTAGCAGAGCACCTCACCCTCCCTGATTGAACTAACCTCGTTATCTCCACACTGATATATACCTGCCTCTGGAGATTTCCATTACTTGCATCTGAAGAAGTGAGGTTCTTACCCACGAAAGCTTATGCTCCCAGTACTTCTGTTAGTCTCAAAGGTGCCACAGGACCCTCTGTTGCCTTTTAGCCAAAAGAGAGTCACTGCCCCAAAGAGCTTGCAATTTATGTTACAACAGGTGGATGAAAAACAAATGGGAGGTGAGAGAGGAAGATGACAAGGTAATAGTAAAACAAGCATATGTTAGCACAGTAAGCATTAGTCATGTCTTGTCACCTGCCTATCCATTGCCAGTTGGCAGGAGGAATTACACCAGATTTAGTTTTTGGACACAGATACATGTGCATGCAAAATGTATATGAATGAGATCAGAGGCTGGTTGAAAATTTGGCTCTAGTCATAATATCTAGTTCTTCTACAGCGTGTTTCATCCATAGGGACAGATCCTCAGCTGAAGTCAATGGAGCTGTACCAGTTTTCACCCACTGAGGATCTAGCCCTTAGATCTCAGAGCACTATAATAAAGGGGGATCTAATTAGTCCCATTTTAAAGATGGGGAAACTGAGACACAAAAGTGAAATTAGTTGCCTAAAGTCAAGTAACAGATCAATGACAGAACTTGGATTATAACCCACGCCTCCCAATTTATAGTCCAGTGTCCAAACTAGATTATGTTGCCACCTAAGTATTTTAGCTTTGCATCATATGCACATGACACAGCTAGCCCATGGTATAAAATAATGATAGGTATCAGATAGTATCAGACAGTAGTATCTCACATTGTAGCCCTAAAGCACATAAAACATATTATAGACACACACAATAAAACCCCCTCAAGTATGCCAAAAGAACATTATTAAAGTTGCAAAGCCAAGCACTCAAAAGTTAGGAAGTGTTAGAATTAAGATTGTTTTTGCAGCCTTAACTCAGCCCCCTGGTACATATACATTATGATACGGTCTCTAATTATATGATCATATCTATTTTTTCCTCTGGACCCCTGCTTTCTTCAATGCACAGAAAGGACTTAACAAGCAGCTATTCAATATTTTACTTTCTCTTCATTGTTCAATGTGTGGTCTTATGTCTTATTTAGTGCACACTATTTCAAACCCTGCTCTGAAGACTTAATTATTAATTTCTTCATGGGCTGTCCTATGGTGCTCATCACTATATTATTTGAGTGCTTCACAAACATTAATTTATTTTCACATGATCCCTGCAAGGTGTGGGGGTCGTATTATCCCCATTTTACAGACGGGAAATTGAGGCATGGAGAGATTAAAGTCAAAAGTTTCCACTAAATTTGGGTGCCCAATTTGAGAGGCCTAGGACCTACTTTTTCAAAGTACTTAGCATTACATAGTACTTTATATATTCAAAACACAACTCCCACTGACTTCAGTTGCAGCTATGAGTGCTCAGCACTTCTACAAATTAGACCCTAGGGTTTCAAGTAAGGCACCAGAAAATGAGGAACATGCAATTCATGACCACCTGTGAAAAGTTTGATTTAAGTGACTTACCCAGCATCACATAGGAACTCTGGCAGAGGCAGGGGTAGAATCCAATTCTCCAGAACAGCATTCATCTTCCTTAGCCAAGACCCTTCCTTTGCTTCCTGAAATCCCCCGCTTCATTCACGTCACACTTTCCAACTTCTGCAATAAATGCAGCAGGGGTCCTACAGACAAGAGTTTCCTTTTCTACACCCTTAGGAGAGCAAGGAAACCCTGTGGGCCAGTTTGTACTCCACTCCAGTCCCACAGCCTGCTGGGGATACTAGCTGGTGGCTCCTTCACAGAGCCGTGAGCATAGGGATGTGCCTGGTGTGGTTCACAAACTCTCTGCCACCTGCCTCTTTTGCAGTGAGAGGGAGACCATGCTGCACACCTATGCAGGGGCGTTGGAACAGTTTGTATAGTGGGGGTGCTGAAAGCCATTGAACCAAACTGTAAGGTCTGTATATGATGGAACCCACTTCAAGCCAGGCGGTGCTGCTGCACCGCCAGCACCCCTCATTCCAGCACCCCTGCATCTATGTAGAGTGAGTCAGATTGCAGCCCCTCTTTTTCTGGCTCCTTCAGTACCTCTTACTGAGGTTCTGGCTGCACTTTTTCCCACACTTCCTGATTTTTGCACACCCCATCTGTGGCCCCACTTAAGGCGCAAGACCTCCTAGTCAGCCTCCTCCTGGCGCTGGCCAAGATGGCCATCCATCATACCAGGAGGAGGAAGCTAGATGTGGGAGTGGGGTGCTCTGTGACTTTGGAGCCTACTTCTGTTCCCTTGTCTATCCTGCCTCTGGGGAGAGTTTCTCTGGGCGGTGTCCTCTGACTACTTGGATGCCTTTGAGGAGCAGTGGGCGCTGTCAGGAGTTCTCTGATCTGTGTCCCCTTCTGGTTCCCTGATTTTTTGCCCTCTGATCTTCACCCCCATTTTTCATCTGTTGTCCCCAATATTCAATTGTGGCCCAGGTCCCCTTGTCCCTTCCCCCAGCTAAGGGGGAGGGTCTGTAGCTATGGGCAGACTTAGGCCTGCCATTCCCCCTGGTTCCACAATCGGTCCAGGTTCCCCCATGCCCTAACTCCTTATCCCTAGTCTTCTTGCCCGGCCAGCTCCCCCCTCTGGGCTCTTTACATAAACTGTTTCTCTCCCTCACCTTGGCCTCCAGTGGCTCCCTCCTGCCCACATTCTCTGTCCTCAATGGCTCCCATTCCCAATCTCCCCCACACTCTGACTCCTTGTCCAAATTCAATTGCACCCTTGGCTCCATTTTCCAGTCTTTTAGACTTCATTCAATAAGTCCTAGTTCTCTCCCTCACTCCCCCGACATCCTTTTTCCTTGTCAGGTCTTGTTCCCCTCTCTCTTATCCTTCTTCCCCCTGCCTTCACTGGTTCTCAGTCTTAGTCTCTTTGCCCAACTTGTCCTAATCTCCTCCAGGCTCCTCATCTAATCTCAGTCCTCTTCCCCCCCACAGCTCTCTCAGTCCCCACATTTCACTCCCTGGTTCCCAGGCCCAGTCTCTCTCACCTCTCACCCCCAGGGCTATTTTCCTTCTCTCCCCTGCCCCCTACCTCCAGTCCCTGGTTCACCCCCAGTTCCCAGGCTTCTTCTCTCAACAATCTACTTCTCTCACAGGTCTAAGGCTAGGTGTTATCTTCATTCAAATCAGACAGCTTCCTCCTCTACACTGCCTGGGCCCAGTAGGGGAATCAGTGAGACCACAGGAGAGAGAGAGACTCCTTGCTCTCAGTTCAGATGTCTGGACCTGTCATGGCCCAGAACAGGGAAATTCTTGCTTAGCCCCAGGCTGGAGCATGTGCTCTTTGTGGACAGAATTTTCAGACATTTTAGCTGCTAAAATATAAAATGTCTTTACTGACCATGTGCAGTATAATTTTTCAAAGACCTATAACTTGGCCAAATATGAGCAGATTTTCATGGGGTTGGCATAAAGTCCATCACACCCCACCCCCTGCCAAATTTCAAGTCCCTGTTCTAAAGCATAGAGGAGACAGTTTTTTTAAAGAAAAAGGTTGCCAGAATTTTTTAACATGGGCAAATCAACATTTTTTTCTTGGAAATGGCTGAACTGTTTTGGCTGAAATGTTCAAAAAAAGAAAGGAAGAAAGAAAGAAAGAAAGAAAACCCCATCAGCCTGAGGTAGAATCTGACACGGACAATTTCAGCCGAAACATGTTAAGTTTGGAAAAGTTATATGTGACTGAAAAAAAGATCTTATAAGGGGAAATGTCAGGAAATCTTAATAAGAGGTGGTGCTATGTGTCCTGCTACCTCTAGTAAAATATAGACCTGGTAAGCATGAGACACTGGTGGATTTTTTGTCTCACCTCTGTGACCCCCATACTTCAATATGAAGCAGATGAGGAAAGACAAGTTGGGGAGAGGGGAATTAGTAGCAGACTTTAAGATGTGTGTCATTGCTGTCCTGAAGAAAATGCATATGAAAGCCTCAGACTGCATTCCCAAAGAGATAGAAACACTTCCTAATATGAAGCTGTGACTTTGGGAAGTGAGGATTCTAAGGATCTCAGAAGTTGAGGCAAATAATGTGACATGGTCAGTTTTGCCTGAGTGAAGTCCCTTCCTCCTTCTTCAACTATCTTCCTGGGGCACACAAATGGTTAAAGATGCAGGGAACTAGCTAGGGAAGAATAATCTCTCTGTTAATTGAACTGCCTGGCTGGTGATGAGGACCAGCTGAAGCTCATAATAAAGG
The DNA here is from genome assembly GCF_013100865.1 of Trachemys scripta elegans. Classification (NCBI taxonomy): domain Eukaryota; kingdom Metazoa; phylum Chordata; order Testudines; family Emydidae; genus Trachemys; species Trachemys scripta. The sequence goes on along the minus strand of NC_048299.1, from coordinate 60,835,212 downwards.
GCATGGAGAGATGCAAGTTTGAACCTTACATAAAAAACAGGCACCTGGGAGGGGCTTTGTCCCTATATAGAGAGCTATTGCTCTTTCTCCTTTGGTTTGGTAGGGTGGAAAGAGTTGGTCCCTAGAAAGAAGTTATAGAGAGAGTTTTCAAAGCTGCAATAGGTCTAAAGGCAGTTAGCTGCTTATGTATTAATGGTTTAATAGGAAGCACATTGGGGTTTTTACTGTTTTTTTTAAATAAATACACTGAACCCAGGATATGTTTATTGTAATAACTATCCTTCTAATATTGTAGGCAGAAATACTATAATGTGCTACCATGTGTGGATTGTGGTATTTCCACAGAGTCTTTTAGCAAGCCACCTCACTGTCTCCCAAGAGAAAGCAATTAAATGAGTTTAATTTCCAGCTTAGTTTGCCTTTCAGGGAGATCCTGTGTACTTTTTAACTTAAAGTTTAGCTAAAGAGATGTTTGATTATTTCTACTAGAGATGATGATTAGCTTAATGGTAAATTTTCACAGATTTAAAAAATGCTGCTGTAAACAAGACTAAAACCCTTTTCTACCTGCAGTAGACAAATGGAGTAGGAGAAAATATGCATACTTTATTTGGCATCTGCCATTAGAGATGTGGTTCTGGAAAAAAAAAAAAAAGTCTCTGAATAAGGACATCTGTAATGTTATATTAACTTTGATTAATGAAGAGGAAGGCATTGTACCTCCTGAGCCCTTGAATGCTAGTCTGCAATTATGTCATAACTGATCTTTATTGTTTCAGTGGATTATTTATCTCATTCCCTCATGACGGTCTTAAGGTACCTTCTTTATAAAGTAGCAACATTCATTAATTTCCCTTTGAGAAGGCTCACATTTTCAGAGGGAAATGTTGCATTTAGAACAAAATTAGTTCATCAGTACAACTTAAAGGTTTGTTTTGTTACTGCTGAAGGTTGCAAAAAGGCTATTAAAAGCAAACAACTTAAAACATAAATGTTGTTTAAAAAACAAACAAACCTGAAAGTTGTTCTAGACCCAACAATTCAGTCTACAAATGCAAGACATCTTCAGGTGAGATTAATGAACATTGCAGGGAACTGAATCCATTTAGGCTGAGAAAATCACTACTAAATTCTAAAGCAGTTCTTTATCTGGAACAACTGAAGAGCAGTGGAGATAACCCACTGCCCCAATTATAGTATTAAAATGCTGTTTCAAATAGTTGATGAAGGCTGTTGTAATACTGGAAAAGCAAGTTGTTGTTACCCAGGAGAGTCTGAGTATTTTATGCTGTATTATTTAAGTGCCAATAATGTGTTCAACTGTTATAAAGACACAGTGTGGGATCCACAAAGGGACTTTGCTGTTGCCATGTGGAGTGCCACAGCATCTAACTTTTAGGTGCCTAGAAAACCAGGGGGCAATACTGTTATCTGCAGTGTCAAGTTAAGTGCCTAAAGCCCCCTAGAGGATGAATGGGAAAAGTTAGGTCCCTAAAAATGTGATCCACAAGTCCAGCACACTAGGTGAGGAGCCACCCAAACTAGTCAATGAGAGATGATGACCAGAGGTGTGCGTGCTGAGCCCCACCCCTCTCTCACATATCGGTGCCTAGCTCTGCTAGTGATCCATTAGCGGGGAAGGAGGGAGGAGAAGGAGTTGGTGGTAGACCACAGGTTAGAGAATTCATCATGGATGAGGTGGACCCAAGGTCCTGTCCCCACTGCCTGCCAGCTGGTGAAGAAGGATTGAAGTGGGATTCTGTAATCACTCTCAGGAGAGTTCTCTAACCATTGGCTATGGGGTATTCTGATGTGGGACTATTTCAGCCTTTCCTGTTGAAACTGTTCTAGTGTGGAGAAATTGGGCCAGAACCCTGAAGGCTGTGGACCAGCTGATGATGATTTTCTGTGCAGCGACTCACTGAAATGATCCTATGGCCAGCATGGTGCTGACCTATGAGGTGATGGATAGTGCCTGACTCCTGTGCGTGGTGATGGACTGGTCATCCAGCAGCATATCACAAAGATGGTGGAGTGCGTCCAAGTCGAGTCTGTAGAACTGGTGTTATGCATACTGGTTTCATGCATGCATGAAATTGCAGCAGGGTGGTACATTCTCAGGGATGACAGTAGATGACGGCTAGGCTTCAATTTTGGCTGGCCTCAGGGTTGGAGTGCATCTACCCTCTGCCTACGTTCGTCTTCATCCTGCTGCTGTCACAGCAGATGATGCATTATGAATGTGCATGAATGACGCACTCTTTAGCCTCCTCTCTCCCTTCCTGGTAGCCACTCTTCCCCCCACCCTTGTCTACCCACATGCGTCTCTCCCTTGCCCTTTCCAAGTCCTCCCTCTCCCTCCCCTGAGTGCCCTCCCCTCCTTCCTGCCCTAGCTATCTGTGGCTCCCCACCCCATCCAGTTACACCAAGTTGCCCTTGACTTCTAACTTATGCCCTTCTGGATGCCCCACTAGCGATCCCTCTTCTGCACTAACCTGATCCCCATCCCTGGCAAGATATCCTACCACCTGCACCTAGCTCTGCCTAACTCCTGTGCCCCTAATAGATCTCCTCACAGCTCTCTGGTTTGCACGCAAGACCTCACTCATGCTTGCCCTATACATGCCTGTGGTTCACATGATGCATGGAATGAGGAGCCCTGCACTTATCAGAGTGCTACATTCTGTCCCCCGTGCTGCGTGAGCTGGTGTATAGCAAGTGCTAGGTGGCCTCTGAGCACACCTACTGGATCAGGTCTGAAACATGGAGTAGGTGTTGCTCTGTGTATCTTCTCCTGGCTTATTGATTGCTCTGGGTTCAGGTGAGAGTGAGGCATTTGGCTGCCTACAGTGGGATGGCCGTGCACATACCCCAGGGCCTGAGACTTAGACACCCTGGGCACCTACAGAAGTTAGGTAGTAGCTGAGCAGAAGTTTTGTGGATCATAATGGTGCCACAGATGGGACTTAGGTACTTAACGATGGAATTGAATTGAACTCATAGTCCCTGCCCTAAGGAGTTTACAATCAGAAAATATAGTTGACACATAATACATAGAGTGTTGAGAATTGCTAGGAGTAGTTTTAGGTGTCTCAATCGATCACCACTGAAAACCTCCAGGTACATGGAAGGAACTAATTTTAAGCAGGAATTTTAATGGACACAGTCAGGACCAATGAGAGAAAGGAGGGACAATTGTATCAGGGCCCCAAACTCAGAGGGGCCCCCAAAACATTTGTTAGTGTTTGTGATAACATTTATGTAAACAGTGCAGAGGCAGGGCCCAGGGAACTTGATGTACTGGGTCCCTAAATTTCCCTTGACGGTTGCTATCATATGATGCAAGAAAGAGAGATCATTCCAGGACTAAGGGATTGCATAGAAGGTGCAAGGATGATGATGGGAGAAGAATGCACAGAAAGCATTGAGGAGAAAAGGCCTGGGGAGAGTGCAAATGTGAAGAGGACAGCTAGAATGAAAGGAGGAAAGAGATGCAGAGAGGGGAGAAGCTAGGCCAGATCTTGAAGGTGTTTAGATGCATGCTTAAGCATATATATATATGTTGATAGTGCACTCTTGATAGTGCAGAGATGGGTGACAAAAATGATTAGGAGCATGGAAAGACCACCTTACAAAAAGAGACTGAGGGCAGGTCTACTCTTAAAAAGCTGCAGTGGCACAACTGCAGCACTCTATTGACGATGCTACTACGTGGAGTGGGAGAGCTTCTCCTGTCTGTGTAACTAATTCACCTCCTTGAGAGGAGGTAGTTATGTTGACCGGAGAAGCTCTCCCATCCAGATAGTGCTGTCTACACCAGGGGTTGGGTGGGGGGTTTACCTCAGTGTAACTGTGTTGCTCAGGGATGTGGCTTTTTCACACTGATGTGTGTTTGTATTGTAGACTGGTCTGAGAATGATTAACTGTTCAGAGAGGAGACTAATAAGGCCTGGTCTACACAACAGGGTTAGGTTGATGTAAGCTGCCTTCTGTTGACCTAGCTGAGGAAGTATCTTCACTTACATTTGGCTCCCGCTGATGTAAGTGTCTCTCTACTCCGATTTAGTAACACCACCTCCCCAAGCGGCGTAGAGTCACGGTTGAAGGAATTAGGTCAACATAGTGTCAGGGTACGTCTACATCGATCTATCGGGGATTGATTTATCGCGTCTAGTGTAGACGCAATAAATTGATCCCCGATCGCTCTGCCGTCGACTCCGGAACTCCACCACGGTGAGAGGCAGAAGCAGAGTCGACGGGGGAGCGGCGGCCGTTGGTCCCATGCCGCAAGGACGCAAAGTAAGTGATTCTAAGTCAATCTAAGATACGTCGACTTCAGCTAGGCTATTCTCATAGCTGAAGTTGCGTATCTTAGATCGATCACCCCCCAGTGTAGACCAGGCCTCAGTGTGGACACCGCATTGTTTACTTTGACCATTACTGTCCTCCAGAAGCTATCCCACAAGTTCCCACACCAACTATAAAATTGATACAAGCCCTCCTGGTGAGGATGTGCACTGCCAACACAAGGAGCCAAGTGTGCATACGCAGAAGTGATTTAATAACTGCAGTGGTTGTATGCCGACGTAAGTTAAGTCAACATAATTTTGTAGTAACATAATTTTGACATGGCCTAACATGGGGCATGATAAAAATGTACAAAATAATAATGCAAAGAAGGTAAATCTGTGCAAAAACATCCCTTTGAAAAGGCAGATTTCCTTTAGAATAAACTAGCTGCAAGGTGAGATGATCAACCCTTACGTTATGGACCTATTTAATACATCTAACTTATGTGTATTTGAACAGTTAACAGAGTGAGCAGATCTTGAACTATTTGTGATATAACCGATAACCTGCTCACAGCAATGTTAATGCAAGAAATGAACTTGATGCCGCAAAGAGCAATATTTGGAAAGCTAGTGAAAAGTGTGCTTACACACATAAGTGATGAGCGAACAGAAGTGCAACTAATTAAAAATGCATACCAAAGCATAAAGACAGAATACGAGGGTAAACACACAGCAGAGATCAGATTTGTTTGCAATAAATGTAGAGGAAATCAACACAATGCAAAGGTTTTGGCACAAATGCACTTATTAGCAAAATGCACTTATGAACGTGCAGCTTAAGGAGAAAGCTCTGATGATGAAACAGAATTGTATTGGGTCCCTTAATTTACAAAGGAAGATTCTACAACAGATTGGTTTCTGACTTTGGAAATAAATGAACAAAAAGTGAATTTCAAAATAGATACTGGAGCTGAGTGCACCATAATCACAGCAATTGCTGGGCCCAAGGTCCACACTGAAAACTGAGCTAGTTTCATAAATTAGGCACAAAATGAATCTTTCTGGCAAAGCTACACTGTCATGTCTTTATAAGGACAGAAGAGTTTGAAATAGTGGCATAGGAAGTCCCATGTGTGTTTGAATTGAAGAGCAGTCTGCAAATACACATGATCAAACTGAGTATAAAACCTGTCTACAGAACAGGATGTAGACATTATTCTCAAAGAATTTGATGGGATGTTGAATAGTCTAGAATGTATTTAAGATAGCAAACATTAGAATATTGGGGAAAATTCAGAGCTAATGTGCCAATATGAAAATGGGCAAATGGGATGACCTGGGCATAGGTGGGTTAACTTGATATTGATCCTGGGCAAAATCATAGAAAGAATGATAAGGGATGCAATTGGTAAAGAATTACAGGATGATAACATAATTAATGCCAATCAAATTATTTTATGGAAAACAGATCTTGTCAAACAAACTTGATATCGTTTTATAATGAGGTCATGTTTGGTTGATAAACATCTGCATTGATAGAATATACTTAACTTCTGTAAGGCATTTGACTTATTACCACATGACATTCTGATTAAAAAATAGCACTATACAAAATCAATGGAGCACATATTACATGAATAAAAACTGACTGACAGATCTCAAAAAATAATTGTAAAAGGAGATCCATTGTCTTATAGGAGTGTTTCTACTAGGATCCCACAGGAATCTGTACTTGGACCAATGTTATTCAATGATCTGGGGGGGAAATATATATATATGAAATCATTGTTGGTAAAGTTTGCAGATGACACACAAGATGGTGAAGTGGTAAATAATGATAAGATCAGGTCAGTTCTACCAAGTTATCTGGACTGCATGGTAAGGAGGCTCACTTGACCAGTGTAGGTGTTAGTACAGGTAATTGTGAGGTCATATGTCTAGGACAAAGAATGTAAGTCACGCTTCTAGGATAAAGGAGATAGACAGACTGTAGTTTTGAAAACAGCAACTCCTAATGATCATGATGATGATGATGAGTTTCCAATGCCATGTGGTGGCTAAAATAGATAACTTAATTCTTAGCTATATATAAACAGGCAGTCATATAGAAGTAGGGCGAGGTATTATCACCCTATATGTCATTAGTGATCCCACTACTAGAATACTGTGTCCAGTTACAGTGCCCATACTTTTAAAAAGATGTTGACAGATTGGAAAGAATTCCAATTTGGACATTAAGAAAAATTTCCTAACTGTTGGGGCAGTTAAGCATTGGAATAAATTGCCTAGGGAGGTTGTGGAATCGCCGTCATTGGAGATTTTTAAGAGCAGGTTAGACAAGCACCTGTCAAGGATGGTCTAGATAATATTTAGTCCTGCCTTGAGTGCATGGGACAGGACTAGATGACCTCTCGAGCTAAGTTTGCTCTAAGCTGTGCAGCCACGCAGCAGCCTATTAAGCGCCCCGCAAGCACTCAGGGCTGCGGCGGGGAGAGATACCTCTCCCCCAGCCCCAGACCTGCCATGGCCGGGAGAGAGGCATCCCTCCTCTGGCCCCAATCCAGCCCTTCCCTGGACCTGCCGTGGCCAGGAGAAAGGTGCCCCTTCCCCGGCCCCAGCCTGGCCCTGACTTGCCCAGCTGGGGGAGAGGCGCCCCAGCCCAGCCAGGACCTGCCGCAGCCGGGGGAGAGGTGCCTCAGCCCAGCCAGGACCTGCCGTAGCCGGGGGAGAGGCGCCTCAGCCCAGCCAGGACCTGCCGCAGCCGGGGGAGAGGTGCCTCAGCCCAGCCAGGACCTGCCGTAGCCGGGGGAGAGGCGCCTCAGCCCAGCCAGGACCTGCCGCAGCCGGGGAAGAGGTGCCTCAGCCCAGCCAGGACCTGCCGCAGCCAGGGGAGAGGTGCCCCTCCCCCGGCCCCAACCCAGCCCCAACCCGGACCTGCTGCGGCCGGGGGAGAGGCACCTATCCTGCAGCCCCAGCCCCCAAGCTGCCACGGCGGGGAAAGGCACCTCTCCGCCCCCCAGCCCAGGTGCAGCTGCAGGGAGAGAGAGCTGGGGGGAGTCCTCTCTCTCCACTATAGCCCCAGGGCACCCTGCACCCCAAACTCCTCATCCCCAGCCCCACCCCAGAGCCCACACCCCCAGCTAGAGCCCTCCCCCTCCCTCACCTCAACCCTCTGCCCTAGCCCTAAGCCCCCTCCAACACTCCAAACCCCTCGGCCCCACCCCGCCACATGAATTTTGTTATGTGCACCAATATGGAGGTGATGTGTTACACAACACCTCCATATTGGTGCTCATAACAAAATTCATTTCGCACAGGCATGGGAAAAATTAGAGGGAACACTGCTCTTGAGGTCCCTTCCAGTCCTACGAGTCTATGATTCTATGAAAGAGCTAGAAGAATGATTTAGGTCTTGAAAGCCAGCTTAATTCTTTCAATCTATTTAGTTTATCCAAGAGAAGATTAAGAGAAGATTTGATCATGAACTATAAGTACCTACGTAGTGACAGTATTTCTGACAGAAGATGTCTCTTTAATCTAGCAGAAAAAGGCATAACAAGACTTAATGGCTGAAAGATGAAGCTAGGCAAACTCAGACTAGAAATATAGGGCATGAAAACATATCTAAGCATATTGTTGTCCCTTTTTGATCTGTTCAGCACTCTAAGAGTGTTCCTGTTGGGAATAGAAGTTGATGGTAGCCAGTTATTTCTTTGATGCAATCTTATTTATTTACAAGGAATGTACCAAGTCCTGTGTCTCTGAATGCAGAAGGATCCAAGAACAAAAAAGAAGAAGTTCCTTAGCTTACCAGCCCCTTTAGCTAATACCAGACCCAAAAATGCTCTTTCTAAGGCCTTGTCTACACTGACAAGTTTCTGTGCAGTAAAGCAGCTTTCTGCACTGTAACTCCTGAGGTGTACACACTGCGAAGCCGCTTAGTGCACAGAAACTGCGCAGTTGCAGCACTGTAAACAGAAAAAAAAAAAAAACACCATGATGAGAGGCGTAGAGCTTTCTGCGCCGGGGTACAGCATCACGGTGCCAGTATAGACATCCTGCTCGATTACAGCGCTGTGGTTGGCCTCTGGGAGGAGTCCAACAATGCTTGTTCTCACCTCTCTGGTCATCAGTTTGAACTCTACTGCCCTCCCCTCAGGTGACCAACCGTCATCCCCATCCCTTAAATTCCTTTGGAATTTTGAAAGTCCCCTTCCTGTTTTCTCTGTGACACATGCAGTGGTCTCAGCGCATCTTTCCAGGTGGCCATGCCTGCTCCATGCACCAGGCGATCCCACACTTGAAACAATGCTGAGCTGCTGGACCTCATCAGCATTTGGAGAGAGGAGGCTGTCCAGTCCCAGCTGCGCTCCAGCCATAGGAATTATGATACCTACAGACAGATTTCACGATGCATGACAGAAAGGGGCCATGACACTGCAGTGCAGGGTCAAAGTGAAGGAGCTGTGGAATGCCTATCACAAGGCATGGGAGGCAAACCAACGTTCCGGTGCTGTGCCCACAAGCTGCCAGTTCTACAACGAGCTGGACACGATATTCGGTGGCGACCCCACCTCCACTGCGAAGGCCACTGTGGATACTTTGGTGGCTTACGTGCCAGTCGAGAGTGGACCGAGCCAGGAGGAGGAAATCTTGGACGAGGAGTGGGAGGGGGACCCAGAGGCAGAGGACGACTCGGCGGTCAGAGATGCATGGAGCCCAGAGCTCTTCTCTGCCACAGAGGAGGCTAGCCAGTCACAGCTGTCAAATCTTGGAAAAGCACAAACAGGAGAGGAGGCCTCTGGTAAGTGGCTTTGATTTTAGGAATCGCTGAAGCAAGTTGTTGGGGGCAGGAAGGTTGCAGAAAGCAGGCTTGTGTCTGTATGATGCACGTACCACCACATGCCTAGTCTGAGCGGGGGAACAGGGTGTTGATTGACTCCCTCACTTCATGGGAATCTGCCTCAGAGATCTCCAGGAAACTCTCATGGAGATACTGGCAATCCGCGGCCGCAGGTTCTTTGGCAGAGCTGCTTTGTTTCTTGCCCCATTGAGGGTAACTTTCCCACGCCACTCTGCTGTGACTGGTGGGGGGACCATTGCTGCGCACAGGCAAGCCACATAAGGGGCAGGGCGGAACTGCAGTCTTGGAGAAGACCCTCCCTTGATTCTCTGCTTACCCTCAGCAGCGAGATATCTTCCATAATGAACACAGCCTGTGGAAAATGTGGGGACAGGAATGATTATAAGGCCCCCGCTACAGTGCTGGCTCTCCCCAAAAGTCATGTGCCCAGTGTACAGTACGGTCCTGGAACACTGATTTCCCCTGCCCCTGTGGTTACTCACCATTTTGGGGGTCTTGTGGCTCATGTGTGCTTGCCTGGGGTCAGCCAGTTAGTGACAGGTATGTGAATAGTGGCTGTGTTTTAAATCAGTGGTCTCTGTGTTGCAAACAATACTGCTTCTGTAAAAGGTTGCATTTTGGCTTCACAGATATGATCTTGGGAGCCCAGCCTCCCTCTTTGTTATCACCGGCTGAGCGGCTGCCCAGAATTAGAAAGCAGCCACGAAGAACTAAGGAGGACTTTCTGTGTGATGTCATGATGCAGTCTGCCACTGAGAAACAGGAATTGAAGTAGTGTCACCAGAACAAAGCCACGGAGCAGCTGTTAAACATTATGGAGCACCAAGCGGACACGCTCCAGGTGCTACAAGCACTGCCAACCGAGCAGCTCCGTTCCCGCCCTCCCCTGCAGCTGGTGTCGCAAAACTCTTTCCCATGCACCCCCCAGACACCACCAACACACTCTTATCAACCTCCTGGCTCCACTCTCTACCCGCAGCATTCCACTCCTCCCCCCTCACAGTCCAGCCCTGTGGACTCCCAGTACCCAGTACCCATCCCTCTGCAGTTTAGTCCTGCTGAAGTACAGTACCTGCTGCACTGTACTCCAAAGGAGAAGTTTGCATATGATACCTGGACATACACAAATCTTTAACCATCCCGGGACATCGCTTCCTCCTGGGACCCTTCCTTCCTCCAACCCCCACAGTGCTGATGTGGGGTTTTTTTGTTTGTCACTCTCCTCTGGTGGTTGTTTTTTGATAAAAGAATTGTTTTGGTTTGAAAGCATCTTTATTCCATTAATTGAAAGCAAACAGAGCCCTGCAGAGCAACAGGCAGTGTTTTTACATCTTCATAGTGCATCATCTGCACCAATCATAATCACCTCTTAGCATTACAAGCACTGCACTCCCGAGCATAGCAACAAATGTTAATGGCTTTCAGCTTCAAATTGCTGCCTCAAGGCATCCCTGATCCTTATGGCCCTGCGCTGCACCCCTCTAATAGCCTTGGTCTCTGGCTGTTCAAATTCAGCCTCCAGGCACTGAGCCTCAGCAGTCCAGTCCTGAGTGAAGCTTTTACCCTTCCCTTCACAAATATTATGGAGCGTACAGCATGCGGCTATAAGCATAGGAATATTGTCATCGGCCAGGTCCAGACTCCCATATAGGCAGTGCCAATGGGCCTTTAAACGGCCAAAAGCACATTCAACAGCCATTCTGCACTTGCTCAGCCTGTTGTTGAACCGCTCCTTGCTACTGTCAAGGTGCCCCGTGTATGGCTTCATAAGCCACTGCATTAAGGGGTAGGCAGGGTCTCCCAGAATCACAATGGGTGTTTTGACTTCCCCTACGGTGATCTTCTGGTCCAGGAAGAAAGTCCCTGCTTGCAGCTTCTTGAACAGGCCAGTGTTCCAAAAGATGCGTGTGTCATGCACCTTTCCGGACCTGCCTGTGTTAATGTCCATGAAACGCCCACAGTGATCCATAAGCGCCTGCAGAACCACTGAGAAATACCCCTTGCGATTAATGTACTAGGTGGCTAGGTGGTCTGGTGCCAGAATTGGAATGTGCGTGCCATCTATCACCCCTCCTCAGTTAGGGAAGCCCGTTTGTGCAAAGCCATCCACAATGTCACACATGTTGCCCAGAGTGACGGTCTTTCAGAGCAGGATGTGATTAATGGCCCTGCACATTTCCATCAACATGAGTCCAATGATCGACTTTCCCACTCCAAACTGGTTAGTGGCTAATTGATAGCAGTCTGGAGTAGCCAGCTTCCATACACTTCTCCAGCGACAGGGCAGCTCTCATTCTTGTGTACTTGTGCCACTGGGCTGGAGTGAGCTCATAACACAGTCCCATGAATGTGGCTTTCCTCATCCGAAAGTTCTGCAGTCACTGCTCGTCAACCCAGACCTGCATGACGATGTGATCCCACCACTCAGTGCTTGTTTCCTGAGCCCAAAAGCGGCATTCCACTGTGGTCAGCATCTCCATAAATGCCACAAGCAATCTCGTGTTGTAGCTACTATGTGTGGCAAGATCAATGTCTTCTTGCCTTTGTAGTTTAAGGAATAACTCCACTGCCACATGTGATGTGTTAGTGAGAGCAAGCAGCATATTGGTCAACAGTGTGGGATCCATTCCTGCAGACCAAAGAGGCAGAGTGTGCATTACACAAACCATTGAAAGATGGTACCAAATGCGGACGGAAGCACAGGGATTGCTGGGATGTGAAGCAATGCATCACAGGGCACTGGGACAGGACCCAGGATGCCCTGCGACCCCCTCCGCCTTCCCACAACTCTTAGCAGCAGAAGAGGAAGAAGTGCTCTGTGGGATAGCTGCCCAGAGTGCACCGCTCTGACTAGCGCTGCAAGTGCCACAGGTGTGAACACGCTAGTGTGCAGGCAGCTGACAGTGTGAACACACAACTGCGGCTTCCCTTCAGCGCTCTCTGAGCAGTGCTGTAACTCTGCCAGTGTAGACATATCATAACTTTTTCTAGGGTCAAGCTGTGCTTACAGGCTCCTGCTTGGCATTTCTTGCCTCTTTTTTTCTGCTTCTCTCTTTTCTTATCTGTAACCTCCGTTTCTGTATCAGAGGGGTAGCCGTGTTAGTCTGAATCTGTAAAAAGCAACAGAGGGTCCTGTGGCACCTTTGAGACTAACAGAAGTACTGGGAGCATAAGCTTTCGTGGGTAAGAACCTCACTTCTTCAGATGCAAGTAATGGAAATCTCCAGAGGCAGGTATATATCAGTGTGGAGATAACGAGGTTAGTTCAATCAGGGAGGGTGAGGTGCTCTGCTAGCAGTTGAGGTGTGAACACCAAGGGAGGAGAAACTGTTTCTGTAGTTGGATAGCCATTCACAGTCTTTGTTTAATCCTGATCTGATGGTGTCAAATTTGCAGATGAACTGAAGCTCAGCAGTTTCTCTTTGGAGTCTGGTCCTGAAGTTTTTTTGCTGTAAGATGGCTACCTTAACATCTGCTATTGTGTGGCCAGGGAGGTTGAAGTGTTCTCCTACAGGTTTTTGTACACTGCCATTCCTGATATCTGACTTGTGTCCATTTATCCTCTTGCGTAGTGAAATGTTTCCGTTTCTGTGTGTTCTCTCACCCTCACACGCACATCTAGCAAAACAATACTCGGTCCAAAGGTTCCTGGGTGGGTTCACACATGCCTTTTATCTAAGATGGGAGTTATGTTAATACTTAGTTTAATTGAAGGGTGAGTTCACACCTATTAACCTCACTGGGGTTTTAACCCAACCCACAACAAGGCTTGACCCAGCTCATAAAAATATTCATCCCTAATTGGTCACAGTTAAGTGCTCCACTTAAAATTATTCTTGAGAATGGTACAGAATTGCACTGGGATGACTGGGAAAATTAAAAACTTTTGGGAATTAAAAAGTTATCACACAAGGAAGGGTGCTGAAATACTAAGTGCTTGTCTTCATGTACAGCCACTGTAGCACTTTAGTGAAGATGATACTATGTTGATGTGAGACCTTCCCTTGTCAGTGTAGTTAATCCACCTCTGTGCAAGGTGGTAGTTATGTCAATGGAAGAAGCTCTCCCATCAAAATAGCATTGTCTACATGGGGGGCAGGATTAGGTTGGTATAATTACGTTGCTTGGGGTGTGGATTTTTCACACCCCTGAGCAATGTAGTTATACCGATATAGGTCTGTAGTGTAGACCTGGCCTTTGAAACTTATAAAGAATCTAAAACCTCCATGGATACAAGATCACACAGGATGGGGTGCCCATATACTTCCAAAGCACTTACTAAAACACAGAAGAACTATTAGAATATAAGAACTGACATACTTGTTCAGACCAATGGTCCATCTAGCGCAATATCATGTCTTCAACAGTGGCCAGTATCAGAGCTTCAGGGGGATGTACGCAACAGAGCAGTTGGAGTGATCCAGCCCTATCTTCCCCTCCCAGATTTTAGAGAAACAAGGTATATCCTGGGACTGACAAGGCTACAACAACCCTGCATAGCTCCCAGATTATGGCAGTCAATGTTTAGGGTCACCCCAAACTTGGGGTTGCATCCCTGATAGCCACTGATGGAGCTATTGGCCATGAACTTGTCCATTTCTTTTCTGAATCCAGGTATCCTTTTGACCATCACAACATCCTATAGCAATGAATTCCACAGTTTAATCGTGCATTCTGTGAAAAAGTACTGTCACCTGTTAATTTCATTGAGTGACCCTGGTTTTTGTATTTTGGGAAAGGATAAATAACACTTCTCTATTTACTTTTTCCACACCATTCATGATTTTATAGACTCTATCATATCCCCTATGGTAGGCAGGGCATTTCTCAAAGGTCACACTCATGTGGATTCAAAGCCTTTTCCCCTTTTCAGATGTCCTGTTTGGGTTTTGGTAAGTCTTTGGCCAATTTGTCAAATGTTTTCCTCTTGGCTACTCTGTAACGAGGGTCAGTCGTCTCTAAGGCGCAGCAGCTTTCCTCCTAGTTGCTGCCCTTCCTGTGACCAGCTCTCCTTTCTAAGCTTACTGCTTCCAACTGGGTCAGGCTCTGCAGGTAAAGCTATTTGGTAGGGATTGAGGCCAGAGATGCTCATGAGCCTTCTCCTGACTGGGGGGAGCGTGTCCCATCACATTCCCCCTTAGTCGTCTCTTTTCTAAGATGAACAGCCATAATCTTTTTAGTCTCTCCTTGATGGAAGCCGTTCCATATCTTTGATCAATTTGTTGCCTTTCTCTGAATCTTTTCCATTTTCACTATATCCTTTATGAGATGTGGTGACCAGAACTGGACACAGTATTCAAGGTGTGGGCACACAACGGCTTAATATAATGGCCTTTTGATATTTTCTGTCCTGTTTTCTATCACTTTCCTAATAGTTCCTAACACTCTGCTAGCCGTTTTGACCACTGCTGTACTTTGACCTGAAATTTTCTAAGGACTATCCATGATGGCTCCAATATCTCTTTCATGAGTGGTAACAGCTGATTTAAAACCCATCATTATATATGTGCAGTTGGGATTATTTTTTCCACTGTGCATTATTTTTCACTTATCATGTTGAAATTCATCTGCCAATTTGTTGCCCATTCACCCAGTTTAATAAGATTAACCTGTAACTCTTCACTGTCATCTTTGGATTCTACAATCTCAAATAATTTTGTATCATCTGCGAAGTTTGCCACTTTACTGTTCACTCCCCTTTCCAGAACAGTGGAAAAAATATTAATGAATATGTGACTAGCACAGGTCCCAGTACAGATCCTTAAGAGACCCTGCTCTTTACCTCTCTCCATTGTGAAAACTGTTCATTTAGACTTACCCTTTGTTTCCTATCTTTTAACTGGTTACTGATCCATGAGAGGCACTCTGTTACCCCACGACTACTTAGTTTCTTTAAGAGCCTTTGGTCAGGGACCTTGTCAAAGGCTTTCTGAAAATCTAAGTACACTATATCCATTGTATCACCCATATTCACATGCTTGTTGACAGCTTCAGAGAATTCTAATAGATTAGTGAGGCATGACTTCCCTTTACAAAAGTCATGTTGACTCTTTCCCAACAAATCATATTTCTCTGTGTGTCTGATAATTTTGTTCTTTGCTATAGTTTCTACCAATTTGCCTGGTATTGAAGTTAGGCTTACTGGCATGTAATTGTCAGGATCACCTCTAGAGCCTTTTTTAAAAATTGGCAGTACATGACCTACCTTCCTACCTACCTGTTCTCTGATTGAAAAAAGAAATACAGGTGATTGTTTGTTTTTGGTTGTGAGTGCTTACATGAATGTGTTCATGAGCAGAAACAGAAACAAACAATAAACCATTGCAAGCCACGTCACAGAAACCATAGTGCAAACCACCATCCAGACTTTAGAAAATGATCATGAGATTGTAGTACTAGATGGGATTATGAAGTTGTCTGACAAGTCTCCACTGGTAATACACACCAGAACCAATAACATGGCATCATGTGGAACTATACAGATTATAGAAGACTTTAGGGAACTTGGAAGTGAGTTAAAGAAAAGTCCTACTGATCTTCTCAGAGATCCCTCTGGCCCCAGAAGTGAAAATACTCAAAGTGAACTGTTGGCTGCATAACCTGTGTGAAGCTGAATGTTATGGTTTTGTGAAATACTGGGTCAGATTCCAGTGGGAATGGGGGCTGTACAAAAGTGGCCTGCATCTCACAGACTAATCTTCTTGGTGGGAGGCTAGCTAGAGTAGCCAGAAAGGTGTTAAACTAACAACACAATGGGAGGGTACTAAGGAGAGAAATATAGTACAAAATCAAACTGTGTCATGAATAACTTGAACCAATGTTACAAAGAATATACAGAGATTTTTTTTCAATTGCTTATATACCTATGCTAAGAGTCTGGGTAACAAGGAGAATTGGAAATTCTCACTGATGGGAAGAAATTTGATATAATTAGCATTGCTGAAACCTGGTGGGACAATTTGCATGACTGGAATGTTGAAATCACTGATTATAACCTGTTTAGGCAGGACAGAGTGGGTAAAAGAGGGATGGGGATTGGCACTCTACATAAAAGACACCGTTACTTGTTTTAGAGTTATTGATAACTCTATAATCATAGAATCTCAAGTGCATAGCAATCAATGTGCTGACTAACAAGCCATTGGAGGTGGTACTGGTGGGGGATCTGTTACGGACCACTGACTCAAAACTAGAGAACTCCTTAAGCACCTGTCTATAATGTGTGGAAAGAAAAATTACATTGTTATGGAAAACTTCAATTTGGGAAACACATGATGACCAGAAGTAAACATAGTTAGAGTTTCTAAAAATTGTAGATAATTGTCTAACACAAAAAGAATTGCACTCAACATGAAATAGTTCTATCCATTATATACTGAGTTCCAAAATAAAGATGAATTAAGAGACTGCAAGTTCATGGTTGACTCAGGACCAGTGTTCATATATATATAACAGAAGATATACTAGTTGGGGCTATCTTCTGTTTCCCCAATTTGAATGTAATCAGATCATGAACACTGGTCCCGAGGGTTAGATGTTTGTTTGCCTGTATCTCTGTTGGTATATAGATTAAGCATTGTAAGCTAACACAGTGGTGGCACATTTAATTATAAAGTCAATAGAGTGATATGAAGTTAGCAAGGAAGAGCACACAGCAGAGGGAAAAGAACCTTATCTTGAGATATTCTTCAAAGGTTTGCTGAACTATATTTGGGGAACAGAGAAGGTACCTACTCACCCTGCACTTAGGAAGTAAATAAGCAGTATGTTTACATTCATGAAAACAGGATGTCAACCAGGCTTGGATGAAAATGCTGCAGAAGACATTTGGGGGTGAGATAAACTTTTTTAGACAGGATTCGCCTATTAAGTTTAGTCTCTAGAAAGCATGTTATGATTTTTTTCTATATGTGACCCTTTTGCTTCCATTATCCTTACTCACTATGTCTTGAATTTTTGATAATAAACGTATTGTTACTTTCATTATAAATGTATCTCAGTGCTGTTGTATTAAGCAAGGAACTGATCATGCAAGCCAGACGACCTGGTATTTCTGTGAGTGCTCAGAGGAGAAGGGGCTGGATGCTAAAGGGGGAATGCTTCTGGCACTGTGCCTCAGTGGATCACAGCTGCAGATGCCATATACAAGACAAACTGCTGAGAAATAGGGCAGACTTACCCCCAAATTGGTGGTTATTCTTCCATAAGGTATACCAAATCAGTAACAAAAATAAACTTCTGTCTCACCATACTGGCTAACAAGAAGTCAGACATGCAGTCTCCCTAGGTATCCCAGCCCTTGTTTCACCACCCAGACAATAGACTTCATGATGAGTGGTTATTTAAAACCAGTTTAATTAACCAAAGGGTTCTCCTGATCCCAAAGGACCAGCCACATACCCAGGTCAATATATAACTCATATCTTACCCAATAATCACAGTGTTGCCAATCCTTTAGTATCTAATATCTAAAGGTTTATTTATAAGAGAAAAGAAAGAGGTGAGAGTTAAAATGGTTAAAGGAATCAAATACATACAATCATTGCAAAGTTCTTGGATCAGGTATGTAGCAGTGATGGAATGAACTGCTGGCTTACAATGTCTCTGGTAACATCCAAAAGATTGGAAGGTCCTCAATCCATTGGTTGTAATGCTGCTCCCATAGTCCAGAGATCAGAGAAGAAAAGAGGCAAAATAGAGATGCTTTCAGGGGCTTTTATAGTTTCTGCCATGTGGCGGGTCTGCTCTCAATACAGTCAGTGGAAAAATACAGGCAAAAGATGGAGTTAAGGTCACATGATCTAGTCACATATCCTTCTATGCTTCAATGAGTCATAGCAAGGGCCATTACCCATATTCTGGCTAAAATGTCCACAGGAAAGCCCATCAAGTGGGGATTAGCTTCTTCCATGGCCCGTTGTGTTCATCAATGGGCCATCAACTTGAATGGTCCCTTCACAATGTGCTGCTCAGACTGGACATAAATTAACTACCTTCTGGGTGTTACCACAGGAGCAAACACAGCTTGAAATACTGGTACACAGTCAATATTCATAACTTCAAATACAAATATGATACACACATATGAATAGGATAATCATATTCAGCAAAGCATATCTTTTCCATTGACACCTTACATGACATACTTTGTATAAGATTTGTTGCAATTATATAACAGTGCTAGCAACAAGGATCTACATCAGTGGTTCTCAAAGCGGGTCCACCGCTTGTTAAGGGAAAGCCCTGGCAGGCTGGGGTGGTTTGTTTACCTGCCATGTCCGCAGGTTTGCCCAATTGCGGCTCCCGCTGGCCACAGTTCACTGCTCCAGGCCAATGGGGGCTGCGGGAAGTGGTGCAGGCCGAGGGATGTGGTGGCCACCCTTCCTGCAGCCCCCATTGGCCTGGAGTGGTGAATCATGGCCAGTGGGAGCCACGATTGGCCGAACCTGCAGATGCGGCAGGTAAACAAACCAGCCTGGCCCACCAGGGGCTTTCCCTGAACAAGCGGCGGACCGGCTTTGAGAACAACTGATCTACATGGTCATATTTTAAACATATAATGTCACAGCTTCAAAGGGACTTGGGGGTTGGGGTGCACTGATTGTTAAGCTGCAAAGCAAAGTAAGGACTGACATTGCCCAGGGTAGAGTGCATGTGTGGCTAGCAGACCACAAAAGAACCACTGAAATCACATGAGATTCCTGGTTGCTCTTTGCTTGAGGTTGACACATATCGATTTGAATTTCTTGGGAAAGATTACCTCATATTCCTGGTGTAATGCTACCTGCAGTCACTCAAGAGCACGCAGACAGTTAGGAACCAGGGCACAAAGCCGAAATTGGTTGTGAGTTCTATACTTCACTCTCACCAACCAATTATCAAATGGAAACTCCTCGGTCATTATAACTGCTTTACCATGCAGTCACAGACACCGTCCTTGGGTACTCCAATCTATCTTGCTACCCAGGTGAACATAGCTTTGTGGTAGATGGTCCCTTACACCAAGAATCACAGCAATCAGGTTATTCCCAGTCCCAAAGGACCAGTCACTCACCCCAGGTCAATTTCACCTTGGATCTCCTGTGAAAGGCAATGCTTGTAGCCAATCCTATAATAAACTATATAAAGATTTATTAATAGAAAAAGGAAATCAGAGATTTATTTACAAGGTTAAAGTGGGTAAACATAGATACATAAATGAGTTACAATCTTAAGTCTCAAAAGGTAATAGAAGCTTCTATAATCAGCAAGTGCTATATGTTCTTTCAGGCTAACCCAGGCTTAACAGCTGGGGACCTCTTGCTTATGCCCAAAAATCTTTGCCCCCCCCCCATGAGAGTCCAAGCAGCAAAGAGATACCAATTCCTTTTCACGTTTTTTTTTATCCTGCTCCTGCCATATGCTCTGAGCTGCAGATTCAGCTGATGGGAGGAGTCTACTTTCATGACTCACCTTACGGGGAGGAGAGCCCAACAACAGAAGTCTTTTGTCCTCTTGTTGGCAGCACCCAGGGAAATTCCAAGTTGCAACATCCCACGGTAGTCTGTCTGGCATCATTGGCTCTTTCCTTCTCGGAAGGGCGTAACACTTTCTGTTGAAGATCAGCCCTCACACTAATTAATGTCTCTCTCGAGTCTGGTGATTTAAAGAGTCACAGAGGTTCAAATACAACCACTCATATAATACCTTACAATATGGCACACAGATGTTATAGGTGAAATTAGTGCATGCAGCAACTCACAAGTATTCAATAAAGTCTAAACACTAAGCACATTCTTATGAGTCTAATACCTATTTTAATAATACTTAACACACAGGTGAAGCAGACTGATTCCAGCTAGATATCTGTCAGTGTTCAGTTGAGACTTGGGGATCTTGGCATGAGCTGGCACCTGGTCTGCCAGCATGACTTACTGTTCAAATGTATCTGAAATTGAGCTTTTGCACAGCAAACTCAGTAGCAATTGGAAATCACAGTTTGCATGCCAGGGGATTCCAGGCGAATTAATAACAAATAAAGGCCCACGTTTCATGAGTGACTCATTTCAGCAATCTCTTTGATATGTTATGAATCAAAGTACTCCACACCAGCCCTTATTATGAACAGTCAAATGGGTTAGCAGAAAAGTCAGTATAAATAGCAAATAACTTGATTTTAAAAAGTGCTGTCAGATTCAAGGAATCCATGTTTGAAACTGTTGGGATATCACAACACACCCCACAGAGTTTTATTGGAATCATAAGTCAGGAGACACATGGACAAGGATAAAAATCTTAATGCCAATATCTGACTAGTTTATTGAGCCAATTAATCCAGAAGTAGTTACATAAAAGCTACATTGCAGGATGCCAGAACAGAAGTACTACAACAAGAATACCAAACAGTTACCTTTATTACAAGTGGGAGGGAATGTTAGATTCCAAACAGAAAGTGGTTGTTACCTGTGAATGTAAAACTATATGCATCAGCACCAAGACTATATGCCATAATCACTTCCAGGAGATCATTCCAATAGGAGGACTAGCAGACATCTAACCAAGGAGGAGACTGACTCTGTTTCTTGAAGACAATCAGACATTGGCATGCAGTGACGGAGGAGACACATGCCCATCCAGTCATTGACAATGAAAAACACTAGGAGCAGCAAACAAGTGGTGGTGATCCCACTTCCATAGCTGACCAAGCCACCACATAAAGAACTGTTTTGAGAACAAGGTGTGACTCTGTGGTCAGGAAGCCATCAAAATTCAGAGGTAGTAACTGCTGACTGGTTAGCTTATGCTTGCTTTTATATTTGGGAATATATTTTATTTTCATTTGACTTTTTTTTTAAATAAAAGGAAATCTATAACAATAAACACTGGAATCAGAGGCTGCTGACCCCACTACCTTGTGACAGGGCAATCAATTTCTCAGTCACGTGCCAAAAAATAGTTGAATCTCCTCCCAGTATTCCTGTGTTTCAGAGCAGGGCCAGCCACTTTCATCACAGGGTCACTGGCAGTGACAACAGCAGTAGCATTCCCATATCCTGTAGCTGAATCTTCCCTCGTGGAACCACTAGTGGAAGAGGCTGAAGAGGGCAAGAGGCAGGGAAGCTGCGATTGCTGTTGGAGCTACATAAGAGTTCCAACTGCTGGCAACAACTGGAGTAGAGGACATATGGTAGGCTTAATGTCAACAGCAGAGATAATCTGGGCAGCCTGACTGTAAGAGGTTCATTCCCCATCATGAAGCAGTGGGTGCAGAGCAAGTCTGGGCAGTTTGCATAGCTTAAAAAAAGCTTCATGGTAGATGGGAGGCTGAGGGGAAAATGAGCCAATCTCTTTTAGGTCTCCCTATTTTAAATTCTTTCTACTCTGAAAAGTGACTCTATAAAAATGACATGATGAGGCTCCTTGTTTCATTATATCATTAAT
This sequence comes from Trachemys scripta elegans, assembly GCF_013100865.1. NCBI lineage: Eukaryota > Metazoa > Chordata > Testudines > Emydidae > Trachemys > Trachemys scripta. The sequence continues at coordinate 60,813,636 of NC_048299.1, read as the reverse complement.
TTCTATATGAAATATATTTGGTTTACAAATAGGTCTCTGGGAGTTTAACCATGTGCCCTGCAAGCTTAACCCATGATCTAAGTTAAGCTATTCTGCTATTCACAGAATCATCAGTAATAAAGATGTTGTAGGCAAAATTCTACCCTCAGTTATACCTGTGCAATCCCTGTCTTCAACTTATCTATCTGATTTCTAATTCACTTATCACTTTTAGACCCAAGTGCTAATACATTGTCTTCAATGGGATTGTGACTGAGGGCACAATTTGCCTCTGTCTGCACTCCCATCAAGCAGCCTGACCAGTAAGGTAGACCTCTCACTGTGGGAGGAAGGGGTGGCTGGGATAGCTACACAAAACTCTAATAATTGGAACATCGCAGTTCTGGTCAGGCACATGCCAAAAAAATCCCAGTTCATTCTGCCATAGCTGCATGAGCTTACAGGGCTAACATAAAAAGTAGGAAACACCTATTCGTATTGAGGTAAGTGAATACAACTCTGTATGCACACAGGGATCAGCTTTTCTGAGTAGAACTGCTCTGTTCAAACCTGCTGCTCTGTAAGGAGCAGGAATCAAACACCTTCACCTTTGCAAAATGGAAATCTGTTATTGCCCGACTGGAAGGGAGCGCTTGCTGTCCACACTCCCAGCAGGCTGCCCTACCAGTAAGTTTACCACTGGGCTGGGGGAGGAAGGGGTGGCCAGGATAGCTGCACAAAACTCCAATCATTATTTATTTATTTATTACCTTAAGTGTGTCTGGCTCAGTGGTGCTGGAACAATTTGTATACTGGGGGGTGCTGCAAGCCATTGACCCAAACTGTAAACCCTGTATATAATGGAAACCATTTCAAGCCGGAGGTGCAGCAGCACCCCGGCACCCTTAGTTCCAGCACCTATAGTCTGGCTTTCTGCAGGCAGGTGGCCCACTTCTGATAAGTGGCAGTAACTTTCAAACAGCTTTTCAAATGATTCCTTTGACCCTTCATAATTACGAAGGTGAAAGCAAGCTGGTGCTCATAAGAGAGAGGACACACTTGTGAAGACTGGGACTCAGAAACACTGGGATCAGTGCCTGGCTCTTCCACAGCTTTTCTATCTCATCATGGGGGAGGGATAGCTCAGTGGTTTGAGCATTGACCTGCTAAACTCAGGGTTCTAAGTTCAATCCTTGAGGGGGCCACCTAGGGCAAAATCAGTACTTGCTCCTGATAGTGAAGGCAGGGGGCTTTCAAGGTCCCTTCCAGTTCTAGGAGATAGGATAGGATGTCTCAGTCACTCTTCTATAAAATGGTAATATTTCTTTTCTGCCCCTCTTCACCTAGTCTGCTTAGACTGTAAACTCTTTGGGGCAGGGACAGTCTTTTCCGCTGTGTACGGGTAGCAGTGAGCACAGTGGGAACCCGACTGGTTGAAATGTCTAGCTGCTATTGTAATACAAATAATTACAAACAAAAAAGAATTTGTACATCAGAACTTCAGCGCTTTAGTCTTTTGCTTACAGTTATAGACCTCAACAAGCACTACTGATTTCAGTGCTAAGAAATTGTAATGAGTGATGTTATTATCTTCCTGCTTTGATGATTTGAGGTCATGATCTTAAGTTATATTAACACATATTGGGCTAAATTCATCACTGGTGTAAATCCATTGTTTTCAGTAGAGATCCAGTGGTTCTGCACTACTGTTCTGCTTTGCTGTAGCATGACATTTTGACCCAAATAATACGCTGTCTTTTTGATAGTGAGGTTTCAATGCCTAAACCGAATGAAGTTATAAGGGAGCATGTGCTCTCCTTGCTCTTGTACCTTGTGAACAAATGTTAATGGGCTGCACCCATTGCTTGGAGCTGAGGACAAGTTTCCCAAGGCCCTGGGCCACTTTGGTTTATATACACACTGAAATGTGCAGTTCACTGAGTTGGGAATTTGTTGATTGCATGATCTGGGTACAGACAAACAGAAAAGGAACCTCAAGTAATTGGGTAAGTCACTTGCCAGTGCAGCACAGATATAATTTCTGTTCTTTGGCCTGGAAGGATATCTTTTAAAGGACATAAGAACTTTCAGTAAGGTGAGTCTTATTGCTCTATGATTGTCTAGTAACTGAGTTTTTCAAGTAGCCCTCCATATTTCTTTCTAGCTGAATGTTTAGTAACAACCTTACATGAAACAGAATCTCTTATTTTTGGTCCACATTTTATTTCATATCAGGTCACTGGAGGGTGAATTTGAATCATGTGACTCAATATCACCACATTAGTAGTAACTTGTTACCTTGAAATGCATAGACCTGTGTAAATTAGAATAATACTGTGCCATTCCCAAGAGTGGTTCATAGATGGTAGACATGCCACACTACATATTACTTCTACAGATCTAGTATCAGTACTTGTTTTATCTTCTTGTAATTCAGCTTGGGTCTGAACTTGCGGTCCCTGTGCAGGCAAAACTCCTCATGGGAGGCCTTTTCCTTCTTGGGTGAAACCAATCAAGCTACAAAGCTTTTGAATGTTATAAAAGTATAACACAGTGAAATCAAACGGATAAAGCTGCTGATTTAACAAAGCCTGGGTGCCACTTCTCTTAAAGGAGAAGATTAATGTATTCACCTTTATGCAAATCTAGCCCATTAATGAAAGGAAATTGGTTCAAAAACACCCTTAGTAGCGCTTTCCGTCGGTGACATCTCACCGATGTTCACATTACAAGATATGCCACACATATTCAACATCTGCATCTGAACCTTTTTTTAAAGAAGTATTCCTAATGTAACATCAAATGGCTTTGGGGGCAGTCTATAAGAATGGGATAAAATTAATATTCATTACTGTTGAAATAGTGAATTCAAAGAATAATTAAAACAATTCAACTTACAATAATTGACCTTTGCCTTTTCTCTCTAAAGTCCAGTGGTTAAGTAGAAGTATATAGGTGAGTGTGTGTACTTGTTTATATAGCTCCAGAAACATAATTGAGCGCCAGCTACATTCCTGATAGATTTTTACATTAAAATCGCTATTGAGGGATCAAGATCTGTTTCCGTTTGTCAGGTTTAATTTCCTATTAAGCAAAAATCTTGTTTCTCTTTAGCGTCAGATGTAAGTCTTGAAAGACTTTAGGGCTACCCAGAAAAAAAAAGCGGCAAGCTGATCTTAAAGTGGCAGCTTCTCCTTATTAGAGTATCAGTCCCATTTTTAGCTAAAACACACACACCTTTGAGGATCTTCCAAAGAAAGCTCAGCAAGAAGTTTTTAGAAGGACTGTTGTTCTCTGAGAGATATTTTACACGTTTGGTAGAGAGAAGCGATCGATGTCTCTTTCGACTGGACATTTTTTCTGTTCGGAATAAGTTGGTGTTTTTCCAGGGTACCGGTAAATTCAGACAATTGTAATGTTGTCTGTACAATACCTGTAATTTAAATAAGGTGTTTTATCCAGTATATTTAATCTCCTGTCAACATCATTTAGCTTCTAAAATTTATTCCTAACAGTCTTTATTAGCCAGTTTGGAAAGAACATGTGGTATTGTTTAAAATATAAAGCAGCTTCCATTTTGATTAACAATCATCCGCAGCTCAATCTGAAATAAGCCGGGGTTAAATTGCAGGTCTGGTGTAAATGTTGAAATAGCTACAGTTCTACATTTGCCCCAAGGTCCATAGGTGCAAACCCTGCTCCACGGAGGTCTATAAACAGTGGGCTTAGCATGCAAAGCTTCCACTGCCGCGATTTAATTGTTCGCTCCCGTTTAAGTGCGGTATTAATGCTGCATGTTACGATTTACTTACTTATTTATTTTTACCATGCCAGTGTGCAGAATGTGCCAGTAGAACGCTCACTGTCCCAGCTCCAGGTCCGCCTGTCCCCGAGGACACCAATTAAAGGCACTAATTGGACAGCAATACATCAAAGTCCGCTCCTGAGATTGGTTCCTTGGAGCTTCAGGAATCCTTTGGTTTAGGCTTTTGTTTTATATATAAATATTGCACAACATTTCCATGTAAAACAGGCGCCTGAAACGTGAAGGCGGCTCTGCTAGTCTGGGTCCTGTTATGGTATTTTCTTCACAATAATCTCATTCACTGGCCAAGCGTAGAAGACAAATCTATATTTATAGTCGAGATCTGTCCCGTGTAATGAAATGTTTAGCTCCAGTTACAGTTAGATCAAAACAATACCCGAAAGACAGAAAGTGACCACCTCTCCACACTTCTTAAATCATGTGTACAACAATTTTTACAAAAATAAAACTTTGAATAATTCTAGTGACAGCAAAAACATTTACACATTCTTGGTTTCCTCACAGAAGTGTGATTTGGAACTGTTTCCTCCAGGCATGTAAAAATACCCCTTACACCAGGCAAAACCTACAAACTGCTTTAAATGAGCAATATTCGTCTGTGAATTAAGTTTTCCCACTTGGAAGATTTCAGATAGAGGTGACCAAACTTGTGGGACAGAAGTTTTGTAAATCGGTCACGAAATGGAAACAAATTAAAAAATATTTCCTTAATATAACCAATGCGATAATTGCTATGCTACATATATTCAGAGACTCTGACTTCACAGTGGTGAGGTATAAGTGGATTATGTTTATGTGTATGGATAGTGTACATAGGGCAATCGGTGCTGTACAAAAATGTAAGAAGACCAGTCCCTGTCTCGTAAGAGCTCACAGTCTAATCAGGCATTTCCTCCAGGCTTTTTGACAATGCCCCCACACTGAACCACACCTGGGAAGCAGGTACTTGTTCACTTTTCACTTCAAGCATCGGAGTAAAACAAAACTAGCCCTTATAGCACAGGAAAGCGCTCAGTGAAGCGTTTTACAGTAAATATTTACCAGATTTTAGCTAGTCTCAGTTATTGCAGTGTGTGTGTGTATGTGTGTGTGCGCTGGAGGGGGGGGGGTATTGCACAGGAAACCTGGAGAATAAGCCAATCCTGTGAAGTTACCTTCTCCCCTCCTTTCCCTCCCCACCCTTCAAAATACAATAGTTCTCTTGATTATCTAGATTTTCGGGTTCGAAGACGTTTAATTAACCCATAGCTAACTGCGACCTAAGGGTTTTCCAGCTTCAGCGTCAGCGTCAGAAAGAAGAGGCAATTGTTTAGACGAGCAAAAATTGGAAATATCTTTTATTTCTCCAGTTTGGCTCATCTTTCCACATGATGGAACAAATAAGCCACTTTGCTACTTCTCTGCAAAGTTCGGCAGGTCCCCTTCAAAACATTCAAGGTGCATAACATAGTCGCCTGAAAACCCCCACCCCTTGGACATCCCTGTCTTCCAGTACATATTGCCACAGCTGTGCAAAAAGAGACAAAATGATGCTCTGATCTTGATTCAAAGGGTTAACCGTCGTGCGGGGGGTAAGGGTGTAGGTACTGTTTAGGCGTTGTATTTATTTATTTATTTATTTATTTTTGACATTGCTGTCATGAAAAAAGCACAGCTGGTCCCATGTCCAGGAGAAACCTGCATTCAGGAAATCCGTGTAATCTGTAAATAAGCAATAGTTCCCATTGATCATTATTTCAATAAAGAACGTAACAGCTGATATGATCCATACTCGACTTTGCCAGTTGCCTCTTTTAAATGATAACTGCAGCTTCGTTCTCTTTAAGTCGAGAGGCTGCCTTTCTCATACAGAGGCGGATATACAGCAAAGCATTTGATCATTTACTGCCCAGGAAGGCATTTGTTTTTCATTTTGCAAACGCTTCCCTATAAGTAATTGTTCTTGTTAACAGTGTATTCCTTTCCTTAGTCTTCACTGCGCTATAAATAATCTCGATGAAGATGCAAGGATATGACTTTCACAAGATTGGACAATTGATTAAATCTGTGACCTGCAATTGCGAATAATCTTGGAAGGCTATTTAAACAGATGAAGGCCTAAATTGTCTTGCTTGTATCTGAATTAATTTCTCATTCATCATCATTATGGAGTGATTGGTCTATTCAGCCTCTTCAGCCTGCTGGAACGAAGCTGGATTTAAATGACACAATTTAAATGCTCTCCAGCTTTAACGAGGCCAATTGAGCAGCTGCAATAAATACAAATATTTTTCTAAACAGCCTTGTTTTAAATAATTACTGAATGCTTTCATGTTATTTCTAAGGGGCAATCTCTGTCTCTGACATCACAAATTCTTCTTTGCTGAAATAGCAGTTCTGCAAACTATTTGGTGTACTTGCTGGTTCTGTGGATATAAATATACGTCTGGCGATTGGTTTATTTAACACTTATCTTGTAAATGTTTAGTGTAACTGTTCTACGTGTATGTAAGTTCAGCTATGGCACAGTCATGCAGTTGAATTTGTTTTAAGGGGTTAAATAGACACAACGTGTCTGGAGCTAATACGAGATATTTTCTAGTAAACAAACCTATTGAATCAGGTGGCACATGTTTGTATTTGAGATTGGCTTGACTGTTTAAAGATCCTGAAATAGCCATCATTTAATCTCTCATCTGTCATTTAAAAAAAACAACACCCAGATAAAAGCGATTTAGTCTTGTATATGTCTTATGTAATGGTGTCGTCTTCAGCTGTATCTGAAGAGTTTTCTATCGTTTTTTTTTTTAAGGTCTAGTTTAAGAATTTATCATCATCACCACTCATTTACTATGTATATTTGCTACGGCTGCATATATCTAATTTAATTCGTGAGAGTGAATGACAATGTATTTTGTTTGAAAATGAACTAGCCAAAAGGTTGAGTTATGTTGACAATACGTGAGTTACTTGGGAAGGTGGGAGAAATGGAGGGGGGAAATTGCCCTCTACATACGGTAATAAATGATACCTTAAGAGCATATTAAGCCATTTTGGAAACGAGACTCCAACTCATCTTGACATAATTTTAACTCTATTATGACACTATTGTGACTGGCATGATATTGGGTCTCAGCTTGACATATGGTGGCGGGTGTTTCCAGTGGCTAAACTCCGCAGTGAAATAATGCAACCAGCGGAGCAGGAGAATAATTGAAAACAAAAGAATCCTTCAGATATACAAACACAAGGAAAGAGCTAATGGGCCCACGTGTCTTTCTGCAGGTGCTGGAAAGCGAGCTAACCATCTAGCAGAAAGCATGAAATATGAAGAGACTATTTCTTAATGATCTAAACACTGGAGCCGGGAATAGTGCTGGGGAAAGCAGATCCGATCCAGTTTAATCATGTAACCTTAATAAAAACATATAGCCTTAGCCGGGAACGTAAGAGCCAGTTTCGATGTTATCTGGCTAATGGTGCAGAGGGTGACACATAAAGCAAAACAAAGATGGCCAGAGTGCAGATGAAAAGGGCTGAGTGAGTTGATGGTAACGGAGCAATTTAATGCACGAGTTACAAAACTGCTCGCTGGGATCATTTAGCCTTAACCCGCTCTCTAGAGCTCATCTTCTTTTATTCAGTTGTTTAAAATGAGCATTATTCCAAACATATGCAATGCAATCAGTTTGGTCACACTTACAAGAACACGCTTTAATAAGGCAATCAATCAAACGCTAACAACCCGGGGACTGCCTGTTGGAGCTGAATTTGGCTGGATGGAAACTGGAACCTTCTGTGTGGCACATGAGGTACCCGACGACAACTCTAGCTTGCTACTGACAAGTGGGACGATGCACACACCGTTTGCTGCAGCTTTTTCCCAGAATATGCAAAACACGGATTACCCAGAGGTTCAAAACGTTCTATCCTGTGTAAATTGTTAACAGGAGGGTAGCTTTATTTGTCTGGCTAGACCTTCGCAGTCCAGGTACCTGTTCTGTTACCCATTCCCCCTTGTCTTTTCTCAAGATACCCAGAAAACCTTACCTCAGATAGGGGCCTGATCTAAAGCCAATTTAAATCAATGGATAAACTCCGTTTGATTTAAATAGGCCCATAGTGAAGCTATATACTTTGTCTTGACTTCACCCCTTCCCCCTTTCCCGCCCCCATCGGTTTTTAGAAGCTTTTCCCAAACTGCCGTCGGGATTGGCTTAGAACGTGTTAAAAGAAATCACCCAACATAGCAAAAGGAAAATTTCATTATGAAGTAATGAGTAATTCCCCAAGCAAGATGTATTGTTATGTCTTCAACTTCAATTTCGAAGTAGAAGTGGCCCAATTACCTAGCAAATACAGTCAATTAAAGGCTGCTGATTGGACACGAGGACGGATCATCGATCTTGTACTTTCCAATATCGCTCCAGACACCTCATTTTCCCTCCCTATTAACTGAAAATACGCCTGGCATTACCGCGACCCGCAGCCTATTTACCTGTCGCAGGCAATTTCTGCCCTATGACCGAGCAACAGAGAGATTCACAATCATCTTTGCAGTAGGATCCTCCAAGAAATCCCAGTGGGAAGACAATAACTCCCTGCAGGAGAGTTGTAGAGTGACTATGGCTTGTGTGTGAGAGAGAGCGCATTTCATTTAGATTGCTGGGGAAGAAATGCACAGCCCGGCAATGCCCATCCCAGGCTCCCTGACTACACCTATCCACCGCTCACATACACATGGGATTGCCTAAATAAGTGCAGAGATGTGGTGTATATATATATAATATTAATACGGCTGTGTTCCCAAGAGGAGCAATATGCCCGAGTGAACGCCACAGCCTGCTTCCATCCTGGGGCATGCGAGATTACAACGAAATCCTTGTGCAAGCGAATTTCCCATTGAAGTCAATGAATGATTTGCCACCAGGAAGTCTGCAGGATCCTAGCTAGCTGTGGACAGTTGAAAGAGGTCCTCTTCATCCCTTTATCCCACCTGGCCAAGGTTCATATATTCTGGTTGCTTTACTGTGCTGTTATTCATTCGTTCATATTTCACTGCATTGATTCTTTTAGTGAATGAGATGCATGTTAAGAGAGGCAGGTAAAGCAGCCCCCGCCCCAAACTTTTAAATCTTAATGCCTAGATTTGATTTGGGGCTTTTAGTACACTCCTTTGCCACTATCTGAAATCGCAACCGTCCTATTATTCATAGAGCGAAATACCATTCTAATAATACTTTGGCGTACATGAAAGGCCCATCAGTTTTAATAAAAAAAGGAGATTTCTGCTTTAAAATTGATAGAAAGGGTTGGTCCTTAATGATGAGCGTGGAGAATTCCCACCCCCCTTTGGATCAGTTTTTCGGATAAGCAGTTTTTATTAAAATGAGAAATGGTTTGAGAGGTATTTGTATCTTTCTTCCTCTTGAGCAGCCACGACAGAAATATGTCATTCGCCCCATTGTCCCGCGGACAAAAAGTCTTAAATGTGACAATAAACTATACAGAAGTTCCTCGGCAATTTAACACACAGTAGATAACAGAGGTGTCAAAATGTCTTTGTTTCAGTGCAACATTTATTTTCCTGACTGTTGAAGTGTAACTAAAAGGAACTGCAAGAAATAGAAACGGTAGTAAGCAGTAATCTTAAGGGTTTTTTTTAAAAACAAACACAATAAAAATATTTGTGATACAGTATTAAAATTTGTCTAGCTCTTTATTGCGACATGGTAACATATGGTAACAGTGAATTCTTTGGGCTATTTAAAAAGAGAATTCGTTAAACAATTTCTGTCTTGAAAGAAACTATTAGCCCAATCCAATATTTGTGTTTTTAGAATTTCAGGTTGACAGCTGCACCCCACTCAGACAAAAATCCAAGCAAAATCACGAATACTATCTTCCACTGTAACATACAAGAAGCAAAGGGAAGAAGAAATAAATTAATCTCCAGGAGGAGGAAAGACTTTACACACAAATGGTGTGAAAGTCACATACAAATGCAGAGGTTGGGGAAGGAAGGGGGACGAGGGGAAACTAACAAAAAAACAGCACTCGAATCTAAAACCCAAATGCGGCAAAGGAATAGAAAAGGAATAAGCCAATGGGAGACCTGAAGGTGAAATACAAAGGAAGGAAAATCGCCTTTGCTCTAATTTGCAGACTAGTGATTGTCTGAAGGAGTTCAGCTCCCTGTCACCTAATCTCTTCCCTTGGCGGCTTGTTAACGTTTGGCACAGGGTCTCTGTTCAGAGAATATTATACATTCGACATTCAAAAAGCCTCCTTACATATACATCACTTGCTAATTTCGTCAGTGTGTGCACGTTTCAGCAACTGATAATAGGACATTGTTAGTTAAAGGACAAATAGCTCTGACCCACAAACTGACAGGATCTTTTTTTTTTCTGCCAGTTTCTTAAAAATAAAAGTTGGGAGGAAGGAGGAGACAAAATATTGGATTTCTGCTAAAAAACGAAGGGTTTATATTACTGAGACAGGGAGAGAGGTAAAGAGTGCAATTAAACCAGGAAAGTAATGTACAATATGTCACTGTTCTTTATGGCAAAAACATTTTTCTTGTTTCTAGAAATAACAGGATAATACTGTTGAGTTGCTATCTAGAAACCCTTTTAGTTGGTTGTTGAACAATCTGGTAAAGCATAAATCTTTATTTTGTATTATGCACACAAGACATTTTATTATCAGCAATTTTTCTTTCAAGTATTTCAGATTTTACTTTTCAGTCATGTATAATTGGGCATAAAGATTTTGCTGTGGTTTGGAGAAGTTCTGCCCCTTGATAGGTTATCTGGCCATAGAAAATAAAGTCCTAGCTCATTTCTATGGTATATTGTAGAAAATAGTGTATATCAGTTTTTGCCTTCATAGTGCAGAAGCCTAAATTCCTCCTTATGCGCTTACATCACTAGTGGTTTTTTTCCCCCTTCTTCTTCATTCCTGTTTTATCTTGGAATGTAAATCCTTCAAAGACTGAGCTATTTTTAGTCTTTTTTCCCCATAGGTGTCCACTTATGGGAGAGAACGCAATTAAATAAACGTTGGATGTAAGTACTTCAACCTTATGTGAGCCCATGAAAGGGGCATATTATTTATAAACCTGAGATGAAGCTTTATCTTGTTAAAGGTACTTCTTCCCGCTGGTCCATGGATACTGAGGTTGCTTTGCTCAGCACCGAGGGTGTGAAAGTAAGAAAAGAGTCAGTCCGGGTTGTGGCTGAACAGGTAAAGTCTGATCCTGAAGGTCTCTGTGCCAGTCCATTGGACTGGCTGCTATGGCAAGCCAAGCATGAGCAAGGGCTGCCTCCAGCACTACTGAGTCCATGAGTTGGGGCAGGGTAAAGAGAAGGATGTCTGAATGCACAGAGCAGTTCTGGTCTAGGGTAAGGATGAGAGAGGACCCTAAAGGTGTCCAGTGGTCTCAGAGGGGTACTGAAAGGGGTGGCAGCAGAGGCCGAGGTGGCGCCAATGCCCATGTGGGAGTAGTAAGGAAGGGGCAGGTGGGATGGGAAGGGGTAGGGAAGATTGCCAGTTGCCGCTGCATGACTCATCATGTACGTGTAAAAAGCAGGATCTGCTGGGTGAGGCCAGGTCATGGCCAAACGCTGCCTCTTGTCCTTCATCCTGCGGTTCTGGAACCAGACCTGGGAGAGACAGAGGAAAGAGAGAACGCTCTTAAAACCTGCACAGGGTCGGGCAGACAGAAAGGCCATGCCAGAAGATGCATTTTGGACACAACTGTTTGCTCCGTCTGTCCTCGCTTCAGACTGAGAGACACACACCAAAGTCCTGACTGGTACCTTCATTTTCCACAGTGGAAATATTGTGTGCGAAGGTTGGTTTGTTGGCGAACGAGAGCTAACCCACTATTTTAACTATATAGGTTGAACTGGCAAAATAAAAATATATCGTTCAAATAATGAGCTGTCATCAAGTAAAAACTACAATTTGTCCACGTAAAAGTTGCTATAAATTTAGAGGGAGATCCAAAGTGGTGGCCTTTTTGTAGGCACTTTTTCTTTCTTACTTCAGAATTGCTCTCCTATTGTACTTGCTGTGTATTTACACACACTCCAAACAAGTGTACCTACCGCCTAGAAGCACTGCATCCTTCGCAGCATCTTGTGAACGCCACCTGGGACATTTGCTGTTCAGTTTGTGTTTTATTTAACGTGGCAAAAGGTTGAAACGTTTCTGTTAAATGCTTATTATTTAAAATTTCCCAGAGTTTAAAGGTAACGAATTCTTAAAATCGCGTGAAAGGAAGATTAAAAACACTTAGAGGCTGGGCTGTCAGAGGCCTCGCTCGCCTGATCGCTGATAACTTTTATTAAAAGCTACCTAGCGCTGCTTTTGTGCAGAAAGTAGCAGGGCGCAGCCGGGAAATGTTTGTTCTGAAAGCGCTTCCCAGCGTTTTGCAAGGAAGCCTGGCCGTTTAGATTTATATCGTGCTAATTGAAAACATGTCCAAGCGGTGTGTACCTTGATGGTGGTTTCTGGCAGATTTAAAGCAGCTGCCAGTTCACATCTTCTGGGCCTGGACACGTAATTCTCCCGGTAGAATTCCTTCTCCAGCCGGGCTATCTGCTCGCGGGTGAAGGCTGTGCGGTAGCGGCGCATCTGATCGCTGGAGTTGCAGGCCAGTGAACCCTGGGAGCCACCGCTGCCTCCGCTGCCCTTGGGCGGCTCCCCCCCGCTGCCGGGGCTGCCACCGGCCAAAGCCTCCGAGCACTGCCCTGCACAGTGGAGGAGCCGAGAGCAGAGACACACGCGTGATACACAGACAGGGGGGGTCGCCCCCGCCCGCCTCCCCATCGATCCCCTGCTCCCGCTGCCGTTGCCCCCCTTCCTCCTCCCTCCAACACAGGACAGTAGCCACAGCATCCTCTGTTCACAGGCGCAGCCCTGTGGATGCTGGGGGCACTGACCCCCGGCTGCCTGGGCACATAGGGCGTAGGGAGTGGGGGCATTTACTTGGTGTTTACTTTCTGGAAGTAAGGGAGTGTGACTTCCCCGGTCCCCTCCTCGGATCCTACCAGGGGCTCTTACTGGTTGCGATGCTTCCTTTACGCATTGTGTGTGGTAGGAGCTGAGCTCCTCAGCACCCAGTTTAAATATCAAGCTATGACTCCCTCTCCCTCCAGTTGCGTGTTTTCTTTTTGTGGGTGTGCGTGTCCGTTCCTACCCCAGTCATCGGCACCATGCAGTGCAGTCGCCATAGCCAGCATTCCCAGCAGCAAACCAATGGCAAATGGCCTTGACAGAGACATGGCAGCAGGCAGAGAGCTCCTTCCTGACCTGGGGGGAGGGTGGAGATTTTGGGGATTCTTCCCTCAGAGTCAATATCCCCTCAGGTTAAGTTTAAATAAAGCTCCTGGGGAAATGACCTTTTTCTGTGCCCAGTCTCCCAACTTCTAGGGACAGAAAAGGAACTGATTTGTTTTTCTGGGGGGGGGTGGAAGGAGAGGTGAGGGGGTGGGGTGGCAGAAGAAAAAAGGCCTGGACGCTGCGTTTGCTTTCAAATGCAGCCAATTCTCATTGTGCCTGAGACCAAAGGCAATTAAATCATTGGGACCATTTCCGAGCTGGCGCCACCGAGACATGGAAGTGACAAGGTAATTTGGACCTTTAACCAACGTGCAAACAGGCACCTACTGCTGCAGCTTTGGCAGCCAGGAGTCTGCAGCGATTTTACGGTCTTTATGGCTGTTTCCGTGCTCATCCAAACACATTTCACCCTGCTCTCTGCCCGCAGTCACACAAACCGTTTGATCTTGCAAAGCCTAGGGAAGCCTTGCTCTCAACCCTTGAAAAACGAACACAAAACCGGGGGAGGGGGAGAGGAGAAGGGCTTCCTAGTGCACGCACTACGGAGGAAAGGGCTCGCAGACGGGGTGTGAATTAGGATAAAGTCTTGCTGCAGGAAAACTTGCAAAGGCAACGAACGATATGTTTAAAGGAGGATGCGATTTCGCCCACTCTGATAAGTCATCAGGACTCTTCAGAGCCATATGCGCCTCCGGGTGTGTAACAGCCACATCTGCAACCCCCCCGTTCCATGCAGAACAAATGCATAAAAAGGAAACGAATTCGGGTACAAAACAACCCGACTCCGGGCCGGTCACTAAAACAAACTGAAGCCTGACAGAGATCTCACGCTCAAGGACACTAGTTACCCAGCGTGGCCGGCGCCCGAGCCCGGGGAAGGGAAGGGAAGGGGGGAAGCAATGGGAAGTGGTGGGTACCTTTGCTGGGCTGGTACTCGGCGTTTCCCGTGGCGCAGTCCGGGGTGCAGCTCACCTCGATTTCCTCATAGAAATCCGACTCGGTGTCCGAGCTGCTCTGTTGCCCTTTGCTAGAGAGGGGCTCCGAGGCGAGTTGCTGTCCGGCCGAAAGCAGGGCTGCCGCCGCCGCCGCCGAGCGACTCTCCGGGACCGTCCCTGTCCCTGGCAGCACTTCCACCTCCTCCTCCCCTCCTCCCCTTTCCCGGGAGGACAAGGGGCCAGATCTGGGGCTCAGGCAGCTCCGATGGATCATCTTGTCCTGTGGTTCTTGGACTGGGCTTCCCACTGCTTCTGACAAATTAGAGACTCTCTTGCCAGCCAGAGTGCCAAGTTGACCTCCTTCCAGAAACATCACCATATCCTTTCTGGGTTCCATTGTGGTTTTCTTACCAAAAAAATCCAAGTAGTCCCCCCCCCCTTCCCCGCGCCTCCCGCCCCAATCCTGTGCAACGCACAGACCAGTGCAGAGGAGCCCGCGGTGAGATAGGGTGACCTTGTGATGCGAACGCTACACTGTGCAGTGCCGGCTCTGGGAGGGATCACCATTGCCTTCTTCTTTCTAAGCTGTCATTCTTAATGGTGCAATCGTCATTACAGTACCACCGGTGACGCCACACATTGATTGCGGGTGGATAAATAGAAACGTCTGCTACGGCAGAGATGAAAGGAAGAGCCGGAGCTAATGGCTAGCGGTGATGCACCAGGTGTAAGGGCTTGGGATGCGGAGGGAAGTGTGAAAAAGAGATGCATATGGAATTCAGCTGCAAAGAGACTGTAACATGCGGAAAGAGTTCCTCAGGGGGAAGCCTTGATAATTAAGTAACCTTTTGATTTTTCTTTTCTTTTCTTTTCTTTTTTTTTGAAGCAGAACCTTGATCTAAAACGCACCAGAAGATCCAGAGATGCATTGTAGAAGTGTGAAGCTGCATATTCAAGCCTCGTCTTTCGACGCATTATGTAGTG
Source organism: Trachemys scripta elegans (assembly GCF_013100865.1). NCBI lineage: Eukaryota > Metazoa > Chordata > Testudines > Emydidae > Trachemys > Trachemys scripta. The sequence goes on along the minus strand of NC_048299.1, from coordinate 60,798,582 downwards.
CTTGCAGCCAGCTTCCTTATCACCGCACATATGAGGTTTTAAGAATCCTTTGCAAACTCGAGGATAAGGAAACGTTTTATTAATATTTCAGTGTATACGTAGCCTTGGTCACTTGTTCCGTTTCAATATTTCTCCTTTGACAGCGTTTGCTTTGTGATTTTCATTGTTACCAAAGGGGTGTTTTAAATGCTAGAATTGGCGCTAATGTGATTACTGCAGTTGTAAACTTCAAATACTATTTATTACTGGTGCGGTTTTCGTAATTGTAGATGTCCTAGCTGTTCAGCACTTACCATTTGAATCTGCTTATTTCTTCTTCCACAGTTTCCATTTGCAAGATGATTTTTCTGCGGTTGGGAGGTTCCCCCCTTTATAATAAAATATTTCGCATAGGATTCTATTTTTCGCAAGAAGGGAAAACTTGCCACAAAAACCGCCAGGACGAGAAGCAGGCTCATCAACATAGAAGTTATCAAATCCACTCCTTTATGCAAAATAGCAGATGCTGTGAAATATAAATGGCAGAGGCCACTATTTATACAGTACTTATCAAAAATAAGGAACCCGATCTAACGATAGTGTATATCTGCATACAAAGCAGTAGCATATGGAGTCCCTTAAGTGTATTTTGATATTTACAACGAGCAGGGGAAGCAACTAATCTATTTTTAAAAATATTTACTTATACATATAGTGTAAGGTAATTTTCACCATCTGTTGTAACTAGGTTATCCGGTCTTTTCAAAATGTTAATGGTTAGTCATGTTACAGAACACGTTCACCCAATTACCTTTCCAATCTGGTAGGGAATTTACTGGCATATTTGAGGTGACGTTGTTTTGATGGGAGAATAGGAAACATAAAGAAAGAAGCATTTTATACATTTACAGCCCTGTGAAGAAGGTTTATGATGATGATAGGGAAAAGAAACCAGGATTTACAATATTATCAGTATATAGGTTAAAAATCTGTTCCACGTATAGGGATAAACATACTACTTTGCGGCAAATCAAATATTTTGATGAGGAGACAGTGACAAAACCACCCTCCGTGGTCCTAAATACTATAATAATTTAGGCAATGTACCAGATATGTCTCCAGGTGAATGCGCCGCACAAATTTGTAGCATGCAATATTGATAATCTCCTAAAATGATGAAAACTGAACACTAGATTTGTATTCTGCTCTCTTCCTTGCAAGTTTAGACAGCCTCTGGACCTGCGCCCCTCCTAGTGCTAGAAGAGGAATCGAATTGCAAGATTGGGCACCTGTGGGAAGTAAGATACTTTCTTGTCCGGAAGCTCCAGCAATGTGACGCCCACACCAGTATAACAGTGGTTGGATTGTTTTTAATGTTATCATTTTTAACCGTTGGCAGAGGGTACCATCTGGAGAGTGAGGGGAGGGGATTCGCAGCTGGGGAGCTGCACTCCAGTTCAATAGAGTTTGAGACGGAAGTTTATGAATAATCTTGAATAAATAGACCCCTTCGCTGATATAAAGCAACCAATGGGTAATGAGGGGGAAAAGACCCCAAACGATGAGACAGACAAAACTCAGGTTTGTCTTGTTCAATGCCAAATGTATGCAAGTTATTGTCACGGGGTGGAGGGAGGAGTCTTGAAGGTAAGATACAGCATTAAAGTGTCTTGAACAAACTGAAATAACTAATCGGCTAAACTAGTCAGTACTGTTGGAGTACAGATCTGCTCAGATTCTGAGGGGAAGGGATGGATGAGAAGCCCTTGGAAATAGGAACGGCTCAATTGACAGGTGTCTTTTGCTTAGTTGGTACTTTAGGGAATGCTTCCCGATCGCGTGAAGAAAATTACCACTGAGCTGCTTGGAAAATAACCCTTTTGAGAGGCTTGTAGATTGGGACTGCACTGTAACAGTTTACTGTGCTCCATTCGTAAAATGATTTGAATGAGGTCTGTTCTCCGTCCCTTACAGACATTCAATTTTAGTATAAATTTCTTTATCTGGCTCCCCTTCTGAGTACCCCTCTCTTCCCTCTCACTACCCCAAAAATCCCATCCTTCACGTGCATTGGTTTAGAGCGTTTGCCAATGCCTTATGCTGTCTGAATATCGCAGAAGATCAAACGCAGACCAAACCAATACTGAGCCGGACTCACATAGCATCAAAAATATCCTTATTTGCGCGCACAAATCAAAGGAAGTTTTGCCAGTGATTTAAATGGGAGCAGGATAGGGCCTTAAAGAGGTCGTCTTTAGTTTCTAAAGTCTGGTTGGATCGTCACAATGGATAATTCCTTTTACCTCAACAATTCTGTGGTAGAACCGATCTCTGAAATTAACTCCCACCTGTTCCATTCTCACTCCTTTGCAAACCCCAACCTCCAACTGAAATGAATGGGAGATTTGAGTGCGCAAGGAATGAATGCAGGACTCGGCTGGCTGTAGTCTGTCTAGTGTTTACCACAGATCTGTCAAGACTCATTTGGAGGGAGACTCCCTCATTTGAGATTAATTTCAAGCAGTTTGGAAAGTATATCTCCCACGGTTTTGCTGCGTGTTTCTATGAGACATTTAAACCCTAACGTTTTATTCTTAAATCTCCCTCATACAGATGGCCACAGTCATGATGTAGTACTCACTTAAGTTCAAAACGTTTAAAATCGATTTATTCCATCGTGTTTACAGCTTTCCTTGCTGATATATGGCTGAAGAGAGAGACCAAAGGGATGGCATTCAAAGGGTAATATGTCAACTCAAAGTTTACCAATTCTAAAAAGCAAACGAAATGAACGGGATTCTTGTATGCCCACGAATAAGACCTGTAAATAGTAATGGAAAATGTATACATTACTGCTAATGACACATATAAAACAGAAGATTCCCTTCGAACTAATCTGCTTGGGAAAGAATTTTTGATTAATCCGCTTCTCACATACAGCTAGGTATTATTTTTCATTCACCAGTCAATATGGTGTCAAAATAAACTTTCAGTGATATTGTCTAATTTTCATTGTCATCTGAATCTATGATGATTTTTGGTTTTGTCCAAATTATCCTCCGCCTTGCCTTCCTTTTAAAAAATGCTTTAAAATACATCTCTAAATTAGTAATAACCAAATACACTTATACCTAACTCAAGTGAATTACAAAAACAGAAAGCCTATTTTTAAAATGTTAATGGGTGGTGTTAACAATAATGGTGTAATTATCACTGTTTTATTAAAGCTATTTTTATGACATTGTTAGAGGTGAAAGCTTTGGGGAGAAGGAAATATGGGCTTTATTCTTTAACTCTTAGGGTGTAAAGACAAGATGATACAATAGGAGCAAATAACATACAAGTGGGAATAAGGATAAAGAGCATATAAGTGGTATGTGTGTACATGGGCATATGTATGTTCTGTGTTCTGCTTAGCAAGCAGAAAACGAATCCCAACATCTATATGTAAGACATATTCCTTTGTTCCTTATTTTTATTTGTTGGATACCGGAAGCAGTGCTTTCCTGACACTTCAGAAGGCAACTGAAGATTTCTAACCTGTTTGCTAGAGCAATAATAAAGTAGAGCCCAATTCTTCTCCCATTAAACTCAATGGGAGTTCCACCATTTACTTCAAATGGAGCTGGATCGGGGCCATTACTTACTCGAGTGAGTGAAGTGTATCATTTCCCGAATCGTATTTAAATATGTAAAACTTCAGTATCTTTTTATGTGGAAATAGATGGTAAAAATAGACATGCATCGCAAACTAACTGATTTGAAGATATTTATCCTGTTAAGCTAATTCATTAAAGGACAGATACCATGCGCTAGATTTTTTTGACTTGACAAATATTGATTCAGAAGCCCGGGTTCCTAGGTTTTGTTCTCATTCTTTTCAAGCTTGTCCAGAAAGTCGAACTGGAAAACTAACAACACTTTTGTGCATGTTTCAATGGCTTTTGTGGCAACTGATTATATTTATTTAACAGGAGCTTCTACCCATGTATCTTTTTATAAAACCACTATAGAAAGTATTTGTGGTGGATGGCATTTATTCACCTGCGTTTCTCAGACAAACAAATGGAAACTGGTATCCAGAGGGTTTTTAATGGTGTGTCAGTACCTAATTATTAAAGTTGACTGAATGAGAATTCTTCTAGGCAAATGTAATCCTACTAATAATAGAAATAGTTAAGAATGTGATTAACAAATAGCTATAATCGTATTGGGCTTATTATTTTACTTTACAAGTTTCAACAGTGACTGTTGTTTTGATTAAATTATCATGCAAAGGTTAAAAGTGGTCTTTTCTCTTTGAATTTTTTCCCCTTGCAGAATAGAACGACTGGTTCACTACCTAGAATTAATTTGAAAGGAAAAAAAGTTCCAGATATGTTTCACGATTCAATTTTATGAAAGTCAGTGTCATGTTTTATTAAAACAAAATGACTGTTCTCAAAATGTGGCGTTGAGCATCAAAGTGTAGCATTGTTCCGTTCAGTAAAATGTGGTGAATCGTGTAATTAACAGGTCTAGAGACTTTTATGTCCATATAGTATATTTCATTCCACGCGGACACTGCACAAATAAATAGCTTCCATAATTTTACATGCTGATCGTATCAGACGTGCATACATATTAATTCACATAAAGTCTACACGGCGCCATATTTTGCAAATGAATGTCCCCCTGCTCTTTCCAGAGATGAAATGACTGGAATAAAAAGAGTTTGACACCAGGCACATACACTGTAAAAGAGTTATATATGGATTAGGTTTGTAGCAGCATCCTTTCAAGTTCTTTCGAGTCTCTATTTTACGTATCTAATTACTCTTGTCAGGCATGATCCTGGGTCAGATTCTGATACTCATGTTGGGTAGTGTCTTATTCTACAAATGGTCTTATTGAAGTTAGTGGGACGAGTTGTTGAGCAAGACATGGTTCAGCATGAGGGTATCAGAATGTGACTCACTGAACTCAGTGTCAAATTTTCATTGACTTCAACAGGACCAAATCGGCCCCTTTGCCCAAAACACCTGCTATGAGATGTTTGGGCCTGATCCTTCATTCTTTATCCACGCGAATAAGCCCCAATGAAGATTCCTATTTAAGTCATTGAGTAAGGAATGCAGGCTGGGGTCATTCTGCCCTAGGTCCTGCAGGGAGACTGGGTCAAATGCTTCAAGCCAGCACATCTGAACGCAGGATAGATAAGCATCCCTCACTGGAGGGATCATAGGGCACAATCCTGCTGTTTATTTCAGTGAAAGGGCCTTTGATTTTAAAAGGAGCAGGCTCGGGCCCGGTATAAAGACCTTCCTGTAGGCTTTTGGGAAATTGTTATCCCAGTCATGCGCAAAAAAGCGGCTCTGTGGTGTTACCACGCAAAATGTGATTAAAAACCTTCTATCACTAAAGGAATCCCGAAGACAATTTCCAAGTATGCAATACAGGTTAGTGTATCATAAAAAAAAAGATAGAGTTGCCCCAAAGTGACCCTTGTTAATATACTTCTCTCTTCTCCTCTTCTACCCCTGTCAGATATGCACTTCGCCTCCTCCCCTCTGGACCCCCCACAAAAAAAGGGGACAAAAACTCACACAGGAAATTCAGATACACATGTTTAAGGGGATCAGTTTGGACTCTAGGGAGCCACTAATGTCTCTAATATCAAGTAATTGTGACAACATGCTCATATTTCTGCATTCACATATAACAGTCCCAGCGACATTGTTGCATAGGTTTTATCCAGCTTAATTATTTTGAATACAGGTGTTTGAGACGTTCCTGTCATCTGATCCCATTGCATAGCTCACATCAATAAGGAGAAAATGCAAACATAGGCTATACAGCTATAACATTTCTGGAAAAGTATGAGGCCTTTTATGCTTGACTAACAACCTTCAATACTGGCAAGGAGATGCTAATGTCAAAATAACCATCAGCCGTTTGCACTTGTGCAAAGTTGGATGTAAAACGCTACCAGAGCAAAATGGTAGCATTTGACACGATTCTGGGACAGGTGCAGGACAGAGGAGAATCCGGCCATGAGCCTGGTTATAAAAAGAAGACAATTAATAGTACAATTAAGCTAAGCACATGTGGCTTCTTATGTGAAAAAACCTTCCTTCTTCCTGCCTCAAAGCTCATATCTAGAGATGATAGGCTGTAACATCTAAAGCGCATAAGACTAAGGATCTTATCCTGGAGTCCCCAATGAGCAAACAACAAGTAGCCAGGTAACTCTCATGACAGAAAATGTGCTTCTGCAAGCGTACATTGTGTTCAGCCTGGATGGCGAAATCATCTTGTTGCACTCTGCGATTAAGAATAAAGTACAGGTACCAATGAAAAGAAAGTAATTGTATCATAGCAGTGTGAATTGTCTCAAGAATACAAATCTGTGGGTTAATAAAGGGCCAGATCATTCAGACTACCCAATTCTTAACCAGGGAAACAACCCATCGACTTGAATGAGAGAGGACTGCTATATTTGGCCCTCTATTGTTTCCTAATTAAAAATTGTCTCAATATTTATTTATTTATAGATTCCCACAGGCCATAGACTTCTCCAAAATCATTCCTAGCGCATATTGTTTAGAAAAACATCCAAACTTGATTTTAAAATGTTCATTGGTGGAGAACAACGCAATGTGTTCTATTCCTGTTGTATTTTGTTATTCCATTTCCTAGGCCTCTTAATAGGATAGACAAAGGAGCCAGAGGGAAAGCATAAAACGCCATACAATAGATATTAATTTTGTTAGCGAACTTGAGCTAACTCTTTGAATCATATGTAATAGAGGTACAGAATTTCAATCTTAAATGTGACTGCATTTATTCCCTACCGGTCCATAATCATTCTTTAGTAAGTTAAGGGCGCAGAGGCTCAGATGAAAGACACTTGTAAGCCTCTGATATTTACTAGGACTATTATAAATGCTTAAAATCAATATTGTTTATTAGCGAGGACGTCCATAGTGCAGAGATAAGAGAAGAGAAAAAATTGAGAGAATTTACCTCATTCAAAAGAAGAAGTCTGAATAAAAGCCTTTCATGCAGTTTATAGTAGTCATCTAAATATACCGCTGTATAGCAATTTCACATGTTCTTCCTACAGAAGGGCCTGTCCCCTATTCCTTGATATCAGTGGGACTTTTGGCTGTGCAAGGACCTCATCTTGGCCCTTCATAGTGTTAACATGAGCCGAACTGACCCATATTTTTCTCAGCTTCAGCAAAGAAATTGTGGACAAAATAGATGTACAGATAACGTGAAGCTTTGCTTACGTTTGTCAGCCATGCTCGGCAAAATAATAAATACCTTTTTCTACCTCAGAGGGTCCTGTGGCACCTTTGAGACTAACAGAAGTATTGGGGGCATAAGCTTTCCTGGGTAAGAACCTCACTTCTTCAGATGCATCTGAAGAAGTGAGGTTCTTACCCAGGAAAGCTTATGCCCCCAATACTTCTGTTAGTCTCAAAGGTGCCACAGGACCCTCTGTTGCTTTTTACAGATTCAGACTAACACGGCTACCCCTCTGATACTTGATTTTTCTACCTCATTATTCAACTCACCGCGGGACTGGCTCTTCTCCAAAGTAGCTGAAACCAACATTCTAATAAATTATGTGGGGTCCAGTGAAGAATCGGTACAGTCACAGTGGGGATTTTCAGAAATCTGCCATTAAAAATAACCTCAGTTGGAAATAAGAGATTATTATTGCTACTTCAAAGAAAAATTGAATTGAGTACATTATTTGAATCGGCTATTCTGTTGTTTTAAACGGTGTGTGAGAACATACATGCTAATCTAGATCTACACTGCTCAAGTATTTTGTGTTTGTGAGAGAGGGGAGGAATAGACTGCACATGCCCGGGAACACAGCCAGAGAAACGCATAGACTGCTTTTCGGCAAGGAAAGCAAAGCACAAGCCCAACGTTTTCACACGAAGCTGAAGCAGGTATTTATTATTCGCTGTAGACAGAACACGGCTAAGTGGGCGGGGAGGGGGAGAGAGAATAAGGACAATAGAAGGATCAGCAAATCAGGAGTTGCAGCTACTGACCCAACCCAAGCGCTGCTTAGTGCGGTTTTGCAATTCATATTTTTTGACTACTGTATGGAGGTCTCCTCTCTCGGGTTATGCACCACCAGAGCTCGTTTTGAACAGAGTAGGAATGGTCTTCCAGTCCAGGGTTATAGGCGAAACACGTACACTGAGTGAAACATCTCTCCCTTTTTAGCTACGATGCTCAACAGCAAAGCACAGCACCAACAAAGAATGCAAGAGGACCCCGGAGGGGGCCGGAGGGGGAGGGAATCAAAGCATCACGGATTCAAAATCTTTGCGAGGCTCATTGGAACTAGAAGGGGGACTAGAGGTGGCTGTTCTGCTTCAGCTCCCCTTTCTGCTCAGTGCCAGGAGTGCGCATAGCCAGCGCTGGGCGGGGCGCTCCCCCAGGCTACAGCCTTGCGTTCCTACCAGAGCTCCAGTTGTCTCATCCCACCTCCCTCCAGCCCAACGGCCCATTGCAGTGATCGCAAAGGGCTTGCACAAACTGCTGTCTTCTTGCGCCCCCCACTGCTGATGGGCCGCAGACATGAAAGGAGCCAGCTAGTCCGCCCTATGCCTGTGCTGGAGAGAATCGGTGGCCACACAGGCTGCTGCTGCAGTGATGGATATCCCTGCTTTGCTTTGCTTGAAGTTGTTTTCCTCTGCCCATGTTGCGAGAAGATGGGGTAGGTCCCCGCCGCCCCAACTTGCTAGCGGAAGAAGAGAAGATATGCTGCCCTTACAGGACATTCAGAGAAAAGGTACAGCCCAGGTGGACCCTGAAGGTTCCCAAAACGGCCGGGTGTGCAGGGAACAGGAACAGGAACACCCCCGCTGACTGATTCTGTTTGTTCTGTAGACATGTTAGATTGACTGCTATTGTTTTGTCCTTCCGTGCGACCTTGGAGCCAAGAATATTTTGAAAGATCTGAATTAAAACTGCTCAAAGCACGTAAGATGAAAGAGAAGCTCTCCCCTTCCTCCCTCCCCAGAGCCCCCAAAGCCTGTGTACAAAATGTTGGCGACTAATGTAAAACCAGCCGAGTGATAACATGTGAGATTTGCTGCACCGCATCTCAGTGTAGTGATCACATCAGTTTATAAGTGGCTGATTGTTTTTCCTTTATCATGTTACCATGTTCTCCTGTATCTGTTCCAGCCCGGAGTTACATGCATTGTTTTTAAGTGGACATTTTCTATAGGCGTCTGGGGATTTGTACATTGTATTTGTATCAAAAACTGATCAAAATGAGAAAGTGGGGTTTATGGATCAGAAGAAGTCAGTGAAACTGAGAGGCTGAAGTGAATACATTTACTTATTTCAATATATTTAAAATTCTCCCATACAAATTTTATATTCATTTACACACATACACATTTATACATATTATAGTATGTATATGTATGTATATAAAATCATAGGAGGTTTTCATTATAAATCCACATAGCCAGTTTGAATCACTGTATTAATGTTTGTTACTGTTATCCAGGTTGGTTAAAAATAAAAACCATGTTGAAACAAATTCTAGATATTTGTTTCTTCTTATTTGGCACGGCTTTCCAATCATCTATTTTTCTAACTGGCCCAAGATATGCTATGATCGGGGAGGAATGGCCTGATCCTGATATGATTTGTTTTCTCTGGACTTCAACAGGAACAAAATGGGTCTCTCAATTATAAAATCTGAACAGTAAACAGTTCAGATTTTAAATGCCAATGTCTCTTTTAATGTACAAGTTTTCACATCCCTCTCCCCAAAGTATTGTAAGTCTGGCCTGAAACTATTTGAGGGCATTTTAAAAGCTAAGAGAGCGCTGCAAACCAGAAATTAGTCACTATCAGCCCCATCCGAAGTCCACTGAAGTCCATAGGAGCCTTTCCACTGATTTCTAAATGCTCTAGGCAAGAGCACCCTGGCCTTCCGTTCCCAATAAAAAACGTTCACTGGAAATCTAGATTCTCATTAAACGTTTCCATGTTCGAGAATGTATATAGCTGTTCTCTCTATACATATTCTGTCATAGACATACTCTGAAGCTAAGCACAGAAGTTTTCAACACATTTTAATTTCCTTTTGCTGGAGGGAGGTTGATGGGCCCTTAAGATAAATCAGTCCACCCTTATTAATCTGGTTTAAAAGAACCACAGTACGTGAAAAGCAAATATATCCCGAGTTTCAGAGCTTTTCTTGCCCCGCCCCTCCTCCACCCGGTATATAAGCAGTTAATGTTAAAAAGCCAATTTTGGGTTTACTTTTTAAAAGTGTAACATAGTGCCGAGAAGTGTGTCCTCCTAATAAGCACATTCTTAATTTTTTTTGTGCGTGTGAGAGGAGGTTTAGTAACCCCCACAGTGGAACAAAAAGCAGAGTACACTCCAACCTATTCCTATACAGTATTTCCTGGGAGAGCCCACCTCTGAGAGAAGACATTTGGAAAGCACATTGCCAGTGGAAAGGAAAAAGTATCTGGAATAAAAGTGAACCGAAATACAAGGAAAGAGTGGGGAAGTAGTGGAGGTACATCCTAGAAGAGGGAGGAAGCCTTTAGCTGTAGGGATGGGCGTGGAGAGAGAGCAAACCTTGGCTGTTTATGGGACTGGAGACGACAAACAGGATGCCTAGAGGCGTATAGAGGGGAGGAAATGTGGGTTATGCTTTAGGACAGGGTGTATCGATGTCAAGGGAGAATGAGCAAGTCTGCGCTTTGTGCCTGGAAACTTAGTTTATTAAAAACATGATCGTGTACGTAGTGCCTCAAAACTAGAAGATTCTTAAAGTTCTTTACAGGGTATAGATACATTGTGAGGACCCTCTTTTCCCCACTGAAATGCAGCCACTTCTGGGTTGGGAAGATTTGTTTATTTGTTTGTGTGTCCCCCATCCCAGAAGAGAAAGTGCAGAAGTGTTTTTGTTCTTTGAAACTGTAAGGGCACGGTTGGCAGGCTGTAGGTCATTATCCAAACGGAATGTTTTCCAGCAGAGTTCTGGGACTCCGGCTGTCGATTTTTAGGTCTGGTTTGATAGAAGGCACCTCCGGACCCAGGGCACTGAATGAGAGAAAAGAGGGCAACCTATTGAATCAACATCTCCACATCTCGCAGCACCTAGTTTACCCTATACTTGCACCAGGCTTGGAAGATGAAAAGTGCTGTTTGCAAATGAATTATTATTGTGACTGTTGTATCGAAAGCTTCATATCCAACTACTGGGCAGACTTGCTCTAATAAGATCAGTGCCTGGCTGAGGAGGTATGGATGCAGACCGAGTGGGGTGGAAGAAGAGAAGAAAAGGGATGGAGAATTTCCAGTGAGCTGGAGGAACTTTTTGACGCACTAACCCCAGTCATTGCAATCATATTGTTTCATGCAAACTAATTGCAGTCTTTGGGGTTCCTGCTAAGGGAGTTTAACTTGCCATAACTGGACCCTTTCAGGCTTCCTTTTTGTGTTCTCCAGATCTGACCTCAATAAAGCAAAAAGGACATCTAGATTCAACCCTCCAGTGGGATCAGATGAACTCCCTCGGCGTCCTTCCACAAAGATCGGAGTAGCTCCCCTACACACTAAAGGACCAAAGAGTATAAGCAGCCCCCATAGTACATGAAGAAGCAATCATGGCCTAATCGCACAATTAGTGGTGGGTTCAGTTTTGAATATAACATCATTCTATCTGGAGATGGCGTGACGTCAAGTAGCATGAAGTTCCAGTCCTAGTTGGAATGGCCTTGTGTTCTATGTGGTAATTCCTGCCAAACTTTGCCTTAGCTCAAGTTTTATCTTGGTATATCACGATGCATTGTCATTTTGTTCCCACGCTAAATGTACGCTGCCTGTTGAACTTAGGTAGGTAGGTGACCAAGTCTGCAATGGAGGAGAACTTCGCGGGGTATGTAGATCGGTGGGTGTTAACATGTTTTGTTGTAGCAACAAAATCATGTCTGTTTTTCTTTATACTGCCCCGAAAGGGCTTATTTAAAACAATGAACAATGGAAAACTTTTGCCGTTGAAAAACATGTTGGAAGTTTATGCTCCAGAGTATTTGGGAGGGGAGGAGGAGGGGTTTTCCAAGTGTCAGAAGCAACTACCACAGCAATAGGAGTAATATTTGAATTTCATTTTTAATGTCAACAGGACCAAGTGTGCTTGTACCCAATCCTGGGTCATTTCAAGCTTCCCCACGATAATATCACTGGCCTGTTGTCATGATTTCCTCGCCGCCTGCACAGTTTTAGATGTATAGGTCTCTTACACAGTCATTCACAAAAAGACCCGAGTTCTTGCAGACCTACCAGGTTTTAGTGCGGGATACCTGGAAGCCATAGAGCTCTGGGCCCTTAGCCAATGAGATTTATTGGACCCTCCTTAAGCAGAGGTGCTAGAACGAGGGGTGCTGCCTCACCCCCTGGATTGAAGTGGTTTCCATTCTATACATTTTGGTTCAATGGCTCTCAGCACCCCCACTATACAAATTGTTCCAGCGCCCCTGCTCTTTGAAGGATAGCAGCCAGTTTTGAGGGGTGGGGGTCACAAAAATCTCGTTTAGACGAAGGTTAGAAACTGATATGGTGCACATTGTAAAAAAACAAATAGGATTGGGGAAAAAATTTGCTCGGCAGGTGCATGTAATCCCTATGCAATAACCGATCTGCTGCCTGCTGTGTCTAAACTCTTCCAGCTCCAGGAAATCCAAACTTGTATGTGGATTTGGATGAAATCAAATGAATGAAAATTGGGAAGTGGAAAAGCAGCTGCTGGAGCAGTCAAAGGATTGGGATTTCCAGAAGGTTAAGGTCTAAACTGCGTATCATCCAGTTGAAGTAAGCAATGCAAGTAGGGGCGATATAGAGGATCAGCAAAAGAATATCCTAAACCCGATTCTTTTTCCATTTGAGGGGAACTATCGGATTATCTCCCTGTTCAGGGGTAAAATTCCACTATTTGCACGATTTAATCTACATGTTTCAAATGTGTTTTCCTAAGGATGGAAAAATCCTTAAATAAAGCACGAGTCTCTGAGCACAGTCCACCCCAGACAAGCTTGGAAACTTGCACACAACAGATTACCCATAACTATGGCAATGTAGCTCAGATCCAGCAGAAAGATTCAGATAGACAAGCTGAGTGTGGGTGAGTAGGTCCGGGAATGCTGTGTGGAGTCACAGCTGAGAGAATAACCTATCATTAGGTTGTGAGAGGACAGGAGCATCTGAATGGGGTAAGTGTGTCCGTACTGAAAATATTACATTTTACCGTATCTTCCCGTAGATTCTTCTGTACTCCCCCATGCTTATCAGCTCTGCCAGGGTGCTTTCGTTGATGTTGTTAATGGAAATGCCATCTGTGGCTAATAGCATATCAACAAGGACCAGCCACACCGCAAAGAGAACGGAAATATTGTTCACAATAGAGATCTGAGCAATTCAGACAAACACAGAGAGCTCACACTGGAAGCTAAAAAGGCAGACGCTCCAATGCACATCATTCCAGTAGGTTTGTACTGCCAATGTAATATCAATGACATGGAGACAGCTCATATGAGGTATATTCGTTTGTCACCGGTCCATCCCACAAGTATACAGATGGTCCCCCAAAGACAGTGACTGCACATTGGCCCTAGTAATAACTTGTGTTCTTACGTGCGGTGCAAGTTATGTCTCAGATTTTTGTTTCCTTTTGGAAGGGACCATGTTGATTAAGGGATTTGGCCCTCTTTATGCCTTCTTTCTGGAAGGTCTTCCACACACTTTCTACAGAGAACATTAAAAAATGAGCAAGTCAATTCTCCCCATGCTCATGATGGGAATTTAGGGTGGCATGTGTTTTGGTGTAACTGACTCTTCATCAGTGGATTGGGTGTATCTTGCAACCTTTTAATCAAATGCTCATCACATACCAGAGAAGATGGGTCCAGCCTACAGAGGAGTTTGTCTACACACAAATTCACACCAGTTTAGAGCTTGTCTGCACATAGAAAGCAACAGAGGGTCCTGTGGCACCTTTGAGACTAACAGAAGTACTGGGAGCATAAGCTTTCGTGGGTAAGAACCTCACTTCTTCAGATGCAAGTCCCAGTACTTCTGTTAGTCTCAAAGGTGCCACAGGACCCTCTGTTGCTTTTTACAGATTCAGACTAACACGGCTACCCCTCTGATACTTCTGCACATAGAGTTGTTCCTGATTAACTGTTCCCGATTAATTCCATGTGTGAACGTTCTTCCTGAACAAGACTGCCTTGTTCCTGTTTAGTTTTACTCACTTTGAAAACATGGATAGCCCACACAAGGGGATTGCATCAGTTTACCTGAATCAGTTTCTAAATTGATATAGGCCTTGTCAACACACAAACTTGCATTAATGTTGTTAAAATTGCTGTAACACTGTGTGGACACTCTTATTAAGGATTGTTTATTTCAGTTTATCTTAAACATGTCCATAGCCAATTTAGGATAAATCAATATAAAACAAGATTATGTTTAATTAAGAGCATCTACGCTGTCTTTTGCACAGGTTTAACTAAACTGATTTTAAATCAAACTCTTAAATTAAACCAATGCAATTTTGTGTAGACAAGCCCTTATACTGGTACAATTTTCTGCTGCAGACAAGACCTAAACCAATTTAATTAAATCTGTCCAACTTTTATGTGTAAAATCTCACTGCCCCATTCTCTTTCTGTGCTCATTTGCACTCCTATTTTAATAGTTTAAGATAGTTTATTCTTGTGTGAGATTCAGATATGGTATTGGTATTTATTTTAAGTAGCATATACATTGGTGCCCCATTGTGCTAAGTGTTATACAAACAGACTATCAATTTAAAAAATGTTAAGTCACTTTCCAGTAACCCTTGATTCCACAACTTAATATTTAGCATATTTTAACTGATTAGAAGGACATTATTTATCTTAAAACCAGTTTGGAAGTATGCAATGTTGTCTAGTGAATTTAATACGGGAATGGAAGCCAGGAAACCCTGAATTCTATTCTTGGCTTATCTGCTGACTCACTCCATGGCCTTGAACAATTCACATAACCTTTCCGACTCCATTTCCCCATCTGTAAAATAGGGATAATAACACTTAGTTCCTTCTCAGTGGTGTTGGAAGTAATAACTAGTTAATGTTTGTCCTGTGCTAGTTAAGTGTTACTTATTGGAGATCGGGATGCCATATGCATTGTTCTCAATATTGATCGTATTCATATTAGCAGTAGAAGAAGTATTAAGATAATGACTAAAGGTCCCATCCTCTGATCTATTGGGGGCACTTATACTGGTCCCCCAGCATAAGCCTGCTGTGATAGATCCAGTGCTCATCTGTTTCCCACCTCACTTAAGAGGGAATCACCAGGTGGAATGGAGCTACTGTACACGCTCCTAGGTAGAAACGGAACATTTTTCATTAGGAAGCATTTTTAATTGAAAAACATTCCTTTTATTCTTAAAAACCTTGTTTTCATAAAATTTGCCTTTCTTTCTACATTTTCTGCCCCCTCCTCTCCTTTTCCTTCCTCTCTTACTTGATCCTCTCACCCCTTCTCCTTTTTTTCTATTTTGTCACTGGGGGGGGGGAAGCAATGGGAAAAAATTGAGAATTGTTTTTGTTTGAAACGTCCAATGAAAAACAATTTCTATTCCTTTATCCCCGCGACTCCCAGCCTTGGGCCTTTTGGCCCCCCAGCACAGGGGAAAGGAACGTGGCTTGGGTATCCCTACACCTTCGTTGTTTCTGCTCGTAACCACCTTTGGGGGGGTATTTGGCAAGTGGCCTAGATTAAAGCTACCCTAAAACTGCTCTAATCTATGTGGCGCACCAACCATCCCCAGAATTAGTCACAGAATCAGGAGACCACCTACGGGCCTAAAAGCACCATAGCCTCTCCTCCGCCTCTTGCACTGAGTGCAAGCTCAGCTGGGTCAAAGAATATGGCTCCAATTTCTCTGAAGGTGGCAAATATTTTCTGTCTGTGACATCACCTTTGGCTATATCTACACTAAGTAAATCTAAAATATATACAGAAACTCCTGCTAAAATAACTAACAACTCCAAGATCCATCACCTCTGCCATGAGCTCTATAACTTTTTGTATCCATTTTATTGCAAGGGTTAATAAAAACCCATTTAAATGCGCATTACAAAGGCTGACCACATCCTGGGTAAGAACAGTTATCTGATAAATGTATGTTTGGAACAAACAACAGCAAAGTCATCCTAACCAAATATTTGTAGAAATCAGACCTAATTATTAGTTCTATAGTCACAGCCACTAAGCTACTCCTCGCGTTGCTATTAAGCTGTTCTAGTTTCCTTCATTTCCATTCAATTTACTTTACCACACTCCTTCCTCATCATTGCCTTCATAGTGCCCATAAGCACCCACTCAAGACAATCAGTAGATGCTACACCTCTCATGGGACAAAAGTATGACCGGGGACAGGTGCTCTGTTTCTGGAGGAAATCCAGAATACTCCTGACAATATTCCTGTACAGGAATGTCCATTAAAAACATGACAGTGAAAACTACCAAGTACAACAAACATAGGTTCCAGTAGTAGATTAATCTTAGTGTCCAAGCAGGCCTCTGCAGGTGGAACTTTTAGAGGAGAAAATGTGCCTTGTGATCAGAAAGCCATTACTACTCATAGATACTAATGGCCCCGTCCAATAAAAGACAAAGTAATCCTGTCATGCGGCAGGGGGTTCAGGCTTTCTACCCTGACCTCCCTCCCAGACCTGTTCTTTGTGTGTCATTAATTGGCTTCATGAGCTCGGCCACTTGTTTTTGTTTTCTGTTTTATTTTTATCGTTTTAAAAATAAAACACAACACAGTGACGATGTAACAGCAGCCATAGGAATCACTGGATACTGACCTCTAGCATATGACGGGGGTGTAACCTTTTGTAACGCTGAGTGATGTCATGTGACAGGCCAGGAAATAAAAAGATCAGCCTCTTACCAGCACCCCTGTGTGTCACACCTTTATTACAGTGGTGACAGGTTGATGACTCCTCTGAAAGGTTTCTTTCCTTCAGCGAGTCCTGTCCAATGTTTAGCTTTATTCCGTCCATAAATGGCTAAGCAATGCAGGGTGTCTGAAAACCCCTTATGCTCCCCCTTCCAAATACTACCGCTGGGAAAAGGGCCCTCTCACCTGGCAGTCAAAATCCAGTACCTCACTGTCACAGAAGCTAGCTCACTCTTCCTTGTAACTGGAGAAAAGCTATTTATTATCGGTGGCAGTGTTTCAGAAGCGTCACACACACACACACACACACAGAGAGAGAGAGAGAGAGCGAGAGAGCGAGCGAGTTAGTCTGCCGAAAGATCGATTAAAAAACGTACGCCGCTGTTGTGTCTCAGCTGAGAAACTGGTAACGATGTCTTCACTTTAGACAACTCCTCTTTAGACCTTAGGAAAATGTCGTTAACAGTTTAACTTCTCTGTTCTTCTGCAAATGATTTTATTAAGGGCCGTGATAGTGCTGCAACCCTACTTTAAGATCAGCTACAGAGCTACTTTTAAATAAGATCATCAACTGGAAGTTAATTTAACCAATAAGTTAAATACTGAGAAGGGGTGTAGGCCGAATCTATTTTGACTGTCCTTACCTTTCACATTAGTGATTTTTTTTTTAAAGTAAGTTCATCGGTTTGATCATTCTGAGCACATACAACAAACAGTGCGAACGAGTTTAAACTGGAGAACCTAAAAGCTTTCTCTTTGCATAACACAAATTTATGGCTTGGAAACTAAATATTTGTTCAAAGGACTTTTGTAGGTATTCGAGTATATAGGCGAGATAAAATGGTAGATTAAATATTCTATTTGCATGTGATAACCACAGTATTATGTACTATCTTAATTCTTCACCTGTTCTCTGAAATCCTTTGACAAACGCAAAACATTCACTTGCTTGCAATTTAGTAGTTGCTTTCGGACTGTGATTTAATTGCATTCGTGTTCCTGTAGGTAAGCATACTCTACCCACAAGAGAAAAAACCTCCAGATCTCTAATTATGCATGGTGACTCGGTGAACCGGACTAATTCTTCCTGTAGTGAACTTTGCTAAAACATTGCTGCTCCTGCTGAATTTGGAGGGAATTCTTCTTTAGTGGCTCATGTAGGAAAGCAAGACTCACTCCCATAGCGCTCAGATGCAACGGTGATGAACTCCATAGAAATGTCTATACATAAAACAAACAAAGCTAACAGCCCTGTCCTTGATGAAGTAAAGTCAGCGAAAGCTTCTTCACTGGGCGCAGAATCCGGAGACGTCCATATTTCTAGTCGTTCAATTAAGTGTCCGACTCTACACTCTGAGCCATCTGAAAACGAGTTTATGACAGTCATTATCACACACGTGCTCTTTTACCCTGGAACTCAGCGAACTCGAATGAAAAGTTAAAAAACAAAGACTTCCCCTTTAATAATCCCTTCCCCCATCTTTGTGTATGTAAGATTGAAAATCTGCAGTACTGTGTTTCAAATATCTCTCACTCTCATCCCCCTACCCCACTTCGTTTTATATGCTTGCTAACACGAAAATAAAAGGGGGCTGGAAGGAAAATTAAAGTTCTCTGCCGATTATGAAGTTTTCATCTGCTACAGTTTGTTTCAGAAAAGGCACAAACATATTTTGCCCTTGGGTTCAGGAATTCAATTTACAGAAAGTAAAATAATGTACTGCTTTGTGCTAGATCTATAGATTATCAACACAAAATGTAAATTACTTCCAAGTACATCTATTATTTATAATTAAAAACAGTGCCAAGTGATTGGAAGTGGACATGGAAGGTTTTTATTCTTCATGCCCTGAATACCTAAATGTAATAATTTTTTGAGATGGCACCCAGAATGAGATCATTAAGCTCGTTAGGCTGTGAAGCCTTATTTACCTCTTGTTTATCAGATTTACTTTAAAATATTCTGGTTAAATTCCAAATCTTGTATTAGAGTTTAGGGGCAACTGCATTATCCAATTAGCAACCATCATTTTAGCACCCGTACAGGTTTTAAAAATAGACATGTAAAGGTAAAAATGTAGTGCAAAAGTAATCTACATTAACCTCCCTCGGTAGAGTGCACATGGATTCTATATTAAAATGTTTATTAAAGCGTAAAACTCTAGGAAAATGTAGAACTCCACTATAAACTTTTAACCAGAAAATCTAGCTCTGGGGTACTAATCCTCAGCCTTTCATGCAAAATTTTTCAGCTGAGGCTGAGGTTGAGGCAATAAAAATAATAGTGCTTCCAGCTAATCAAGACAGCAGAAAAATCAGCGTGCTCCAAGGGGGACAGTCAACCAGTGTTACTACAACTGTAATGTTCAAAAGGACTTTGCGGTACTGCCATCTCTTCATGAATGTGATTCCTCTGTGTGTGTGTAAGACGTCACGTGTGCACAATAAGCCAGAGGAAGTATTTCCCTTTGGAGTGATATTGAATTTATCGACTAGAAGTTTAGCAAATAAATTCAGAAACTATATTTCTGGAATGTATTTCATACCTGGAGGACTTGTTTCAAGTTTCATGTCTTCATAGAGGCCTATAAAACCTAGTTCGCACCCTCTTAGCCTTTTGAAAAAAGCTATGACCATAACAAAATAGCCTCACAAAAAACTGTGGAGCTAGCCTGGTGCGTGCTTAACTTCACCATTGTCCTTTTGCTTTTCCTAGATCCCCTCCCACTTTGTTTGTATATTTTAGACTATGCTCTTCATGGCGAGAGTTTGCTTTCTATGTCTGTGTGGGAGGCACACGACACGCTCAAATAATCATACTTACCTCAAACACAATAGTCTTTAGTCAAATGTCCCACGCTATCTTTAATAAATCTTTCCCTAGTCTCCTGTTCTTGGGAGTCAAATTTGACTAGTTACACCCGTAAACATAGGAGGAGACTCCTACAAAGATTCTAATTAGCTTAGTCTAATTAGAGAAGGGAGAATCGCCAAATCTCACTGAAATCCAGAGGGTAGGTTCACTTCTGGGGGGGAATTGATTACTGATTTCTTTACTGTCATTATTTTACTAGAAAGCACAAGTTTAGGAATGCTAGGACCCTAGATTTCATTATTTAGAAAATCAGTTGTTCAGTGCAGAAGTACATATTTATATAGAGGGCCCGATCCGGCTCCCGTTTAAACCAATTGCAAAACTCCATAGATTTCAGTAGGAGAAAGCTCAGAGCCTTCCTTTTATTGAAATAAGGATATATGGCAAAAAAAAATCTATTAGTCTCTACATTTATCACACATTTAGTTTGTCACACTGTTAACATGCGTAATACACGTTTCTTTCTTTCTTTCTTTCTTTCTTTCTTTCTTTCACTTGTGGATTATTTGATAAATGATAATATGTAAAAGTTTTTTCTTCTGATCCTTTGAACACAACAAATAGTTTAGATATTTCTTTAGTTATGTCTTCATCAAAGCTGTCTTTACCTTCTCATCTGAGGAGCCAAATCATACTCTGTCACGCCGGTGTAAATCCGAATGAACTTTTCTGAAGTCTGGTGCTACTCCAGATTTACATCGCTGTAAGTGAAAGAGGGATTTGTCCTTGGAGATTTAGAAAACCAAAATAAGCAGATTCACCCTCAGATTTAAGTGTACACCTGCAGGAGGCCCGATTCGTTCATCTTGGGTGCAGTTCCTTATTGCAACCCATAAACACACACATCTTCCCGGGTGGATCAGTCATAGGATCAAAAGCTGCTCTCAGTGCAAACAGAACATTTGCACGAGAGTCTCTAAAGGCAAAGTTTGACCCTATTTCACTTCGTTGGCAGGGTGGTTTAGTAGATAAAGAACACAGACTAGCTTTTAATTTAGTCATCAAATCGTTTCCCCGATTTTCCTCTTCATAGAGTTTGCAGCGGCTGCACACTGGTTGATCCGTTTTTCTGCAGAATACTATGTATTCTAAAAAAAATGTTGAACTTTAAGGGCCAGGATCGTGATATCTCTTGGGGTACTCTGTCACCTCGTATTTAACCCCCAATAACTTCAGCGGCATAATCACAAGATGGAACCAGGGAATTTCCCAAGTGAACAAATCAACTCCCTTACCATAAAATAAACGATATCAGAGAGTTGCTCAGAATGCTTAAAACCAGATTTAAATAGCGCTTGTTGAAGAGGGAGGTGTGGCTGTGTTTGTGTGTGTGCGCGCCTGCAGTTATTTTCTCTGACAATTTATGGAAAGAAATTTGTATATATATTTACTTTTGTGTAAACTGTCCTACCTTGTACTCATGCTTAAAAACCGATAGAAACGCTTGGATTATTTCAACCCACCTTCCAAAAGTGACGTCTTTATAAAATGTGCTTTAGAATTTGTTCTTTTATTATTATTATTTATTAAACATTCAACACAGGAAAACAATGTGCTGGATTACAAAGTGAGATTTGTCTCCTCACATTTCACCTACTTTATTGAATTCCAGTCAAGGCATCTACATGTCAAATACTGCTAAGTATTCTTCTGTGGCTCCTAGTGATTCCTACAGGCGATGAAATCGCTCATAGGGAGTTGCCTCGGCACGTGTAGTTTCAAGTTTTAAAAATAAATAATTGCATGATTGTGTCCTCAGTGCAAACCGAGTTTATAGAGCAATCCACATCCTGGTACTTATTCCAGTTTCATAGTGAATTAAGCATTTGTGTGAGTATGTGAGTGCTAGTCATTTCTAAATGAACACAACTCTCAATTAAATCCTGAAGGCATAACACTGGTGGTAAGAAGTTAACACAGTTAAGTGTGATCGACTTTATTTCCTCATAGGCAGCAAATTGTCTGAGAGATCTAATTTCATATTGCTCTAGTGGGGAACTAGCCGTGAATGACAGAAGTCAGTCACCATAGATAGAGGTGCCCATATGAGGGCCGGATTGGCAGAGTGTCACTCTGAAGGATTGCTTCTGAGATCAGAAATTCTGTAGAACACAGGCCCGCACGCTAGGCTTACGCTGTTCCCAACTAATGAGGGGTTTGCAATTTCCACATATTGCAAGCAACCGCTGTGCATTATCCCACACCTCATGTACGGTGAAGTAGACTCGAAAATCTGTTGTTGATGTTAGTTCCAGTGCAACAGTCTTTCCTCTGAGCAGTGTCTTTAATATAATTCACTCGCCCGCCATTCTATTGCAAGACGTCTAGACCTTTCCATCTCTAATTTTCACCGGTCCCTTTCCCATCTAATCGATGGAGTTGTTGAAGCCTTCTACTTATTCGTTTTTTTCCCCAGGGAAGACGCCAATGTTTTCCCTTGGTCTATAATTGGCCGCACAAATTTCTCTCTGCAGCAAAAGAGTTTTGGCTCTGTTACATATGGTATTAGCTCCTTTTCAAAACCTCCACCCCATTCCCACTTGCTCTCATCTGACCCTACTGTGTGACATTCCTACTGCTAAAAGACACTGCACATACAACCATTCAAGTATCTCTCTTTCCTGTAGATTCAATAACGTACAGGGCAAAAATCAAGAGACTGTTAAAGGAATCAAAACTTAGATCCATAACGAGGAAATGTAACCTGTATGTGAATTAATAACGCTGCTATAGAACTGTTTCAATTTGTTGAGTAAGTCTTCTGTAACATATTGTAAAGGTGTAAGAACACATTTACAGTATAAGCAACATAGCGTTCTCAACAGTACGAGTTAATTAGTTCCAGATTCCATTTTTAAAAGGGAGTTTCACAAGTAAAAAGCTATGTCTGTGTATAGAACAACTAAAGTATTTTCAAACACTAAACATCTTGGAGTCATAATTGCAAACGGCAAACACTTTTGACAATAAAATAACTAGATCTGCGATTTTCGGAAAACTTCCTTGAAAATGCACAGAATAAATTATCACTTTCTGATTGTTGGTTGCAGTTACACCGATCATAAGTAATATTTTAACTCAGATACATCTACTAGACGAAATTACAGCAGCACTTCTTATCTATATTATACTATAATTATATTATAGATAAATGGAGAGGGAGGAAATGAAGAGGTGGAGGTTTTTATTTTAAACTCCTCCTTGATTAGTGGTGGTAGCACAGTAATTTTTGTACATGTGCTTATTTTATATTTGTTTCCTGGACCTTTTGTTTATCAGATCAATGTACAGTGGAATGCGTTTGAAAAGTCAATCAGTAATTTTGTATCCGAAATATTTTCATCTCATGTTTAGGAGTAATAAATACAGGTCTTCTAGGTCATAAACTTCAGAAAGGCCTGATATTCCACCCCCTGAAATCAATGGAAGTTTTGTCATTGTGTTTAATAGAAGCATGGGATTCGACAGCCCGAGAAAGGGACTTTTACCCCGCTCTCCCGGTGGGAAACGTTGCTTATAGGATGTCTGAGACCAGACGCAATACATGAACTTGGGAGCTGACGCTCCCTAGCCTGGCTTTGTAAAACTACCAAACGAAACCAAACCCCGCGCCTAGTGTTTCTAACAATGTATATAATGTTGCTTTTCTGGTAGGTTTGTATATTTTTCAGAGAGCCCAGGTGAGGACAGACTGGGGCAGAAGACAAAAGAAAATGATGGGAATTTAGACAGGCCTTTTCTCTGCTTATGCTTATGTCCAGTACTGTACCTAAAACTCCATGCGCGAATACTGCCTTTTGCTCCCTAGGCTACAAAATCTATAAGAAAAAAAATCAATACAAGCCTTTTCACAAAATTGATTGGTAGTAAAGCAATCCAGATTTCACTCCCTTGTAAGTGTTAACCAGAAAATGTCTAATTTAAAACCAGGTGCTAGCGACATAATCAGTAAATTGTAGCAGATTAATCTTTAATGTTCTTACATTATTTTTTTTTTAGTTTTGTTCATTATTAATACAACATATTTTGTGATCTCAGATTATATGCCTCCACAAACACACTGACGAGAGAGAATTCTTCAGTGTCAACAATAAATAAATAAATACAATTTTAAATGAAGGAATTTTAATGAGATAATTTGAGATTAACTTTTCAAATAACTTTCAATCATTCCTCGTGTTCAAAGGAAAAGCTCTGAGTATTTTTCTGTATTTTAAACATGTGTATATAAATATCTATATATCAATATAATGTTTATATACTTTTCTATATACCATTCTCTATCATTACACACACTCATATATTTTATTGTCTTATATATGTGTGTGTGTATATATATATATATATATATATATCGAAAGGAGAGTTTAACAGCGAGCAAAGCATTCAGAACTAGATTGGGTGCCTGAATATATACAATATAATTAACTAGAATCAGTTTCTTGAGACTCTTTATGCTTTAAGGTAGCAAAAGCCTGTATACACAATCTCTGTTGTTAAGAACATACTTGTGCTTTTAAAACTTTAAAAGAGCACATTATAGCTGCTAAAATGAACCTGGTACCATATATTGCTCTAAAGTAGAAATGTCAAAGTAAACTCATTTACCACCCGCGCGTCCTTGACTTCAGATGTTTAAAGTTTAATCCGAGGTATGTGCACAGTGTCGCTAAGTTTTTAAACATATCAAAGTTAATAAAATGATTCCAATTGCATGAGCCGTACACCAGAGACAGCGGAGAAATCCGTATTTTAGTCTAGTCTGAGCTCCATAGTTCTCTTTAAAGAAAAGAAAGGGTAAAATACAAGAAAAAAGAGTCTACTTTCAAAACGGGATAGAAGGCTTCGAAGAGTCCGGAGAATCGGACTTTCTCTGGGAACTCTTGAGGACAGAGCCCTTCAATTATCATTAACTGGTAAGACATCTAGTGGGAATTTCTTGCAATTGCAGCTCAGGTTGATACATCAGCCAGCAATGATCTTTCCCAGGAATTTCGGATTCACAACTTCCATCACTGCCTCCTCACAAGTTTTCAGGCCATTTCTTTTCCATTCTGATGATTTAGGATTTGACTTCATTTATCCACCCTACGAAGTGGAGTCTCTGGGAAGTCGCCGTTCTTGCCATCTGCGGACAGAGGAAGACGAGCTTGTCGCCTGAATTTATTTTTCAACTTTCCCCCAATTGGAAGGCTCAGGTGCCAGTCGAAAGCAGCACAGCCCCCTAGAGGTGTCAAGACCGAACCATCCCCCTGGTCAAGTTCAAGCGGACAATGGCGACCCAGATTCCAGGAAAAAGCTCCATTTGCCACCCTTCCTATTGTAGCCCTCAGTTCAGCGCCGCTGTTCTAAATTCAGGAAGGAAAAGCTTCCCCAACCTCCAGATCCGTGTTTACATTTGCAAATATATGTTACTGATTTTTAATAAATGCCCGCAGCGTGTCACTGTGTTTAGCAAAGTAACACGAACATGCAGGAGCATGCAAAGAACTGAATCTACATTTGCAGCTGGAATCCGATGGATTTTTGTGGCTAGAAGCTGTCTGCTCATTTTATGTTTCATATTTTGTCTTAACTAGTCGGCAGATGTACTTGGAAGTTTTCTGAATTACCCTTATGACACTATACCTGATCTTTGCCGTCCATATCGGACTCTTCAGATCTTTCCATTTCATGGGCACAAAAAACAGTGTTTTGGTTATGCTGGTGTTTATGGGGAGCTGAAGAAATATGATGGGTTTGCTGTGGCCCTAAACTTTGGAATACACATTGCCACCCGAGTTGATGACCATCTTGTGATCTATGGAATCTCGGGCAACAAAAATGGGACACGTGGTCGGTGGTCTGTTCATAGATACTCAGGAATTTTCTTGGCTCAAACCAGACCTGGTATGACTAGAATTGGCAGTTTTAGTTGGTGGTGTATTTGCCCAATCTCGGTGCGCAGACGGAGTGTGCTTGTTTTTTCATTCTCCATTGAACTCAGGTCACGTCCATCTCTTACTTAGCATCTGATGACATAACTCATCTACAGCATATCTGCAGAAAGCCGGCTTCACCTGCCCAGGCTTTAGGAGGATGCCGAGGTGGCGATCCAAAGGTTCTTCCCACGCATGCACTTCTGTGATCAGATATACCATTTCTCTTATCAGTGGACCTATCTTCAATCTCTTTTGCAGAACCTTGCTTCTGCTGTTCGTTTATCAGTTGGTTTGGCCCGAAGGCCGGTATGTTCAAACCTGGGTGCCAAAAGTTTAGCTCCTAAATTCATATAAGCACCCAAATAAAAACGACCTGCTTTTTAAAGACGCTGGGTATCTGCAGTCCCCAAAGACTCCAGTGGGATTTATGGATGCTCAACACCTCGAAAATCAGATCATTTATATGTAGTGCCCGCCGACCGAATTAGGAGTCTAATTTTAGGCGCACAGTTTTGAAAAAAAATTGGGCATAATTTACTATTTTGTTCCTTGAGAAAATTTTCAGTGTTTCGGTCAAATACTGAGGTCCCAGCAACAGCATTGCTTGTCTTCAAGTCCTTTAACCCAACTGTGAAAATTTTCCATGCACAGAATTTTTAGAAGGTCCTTTATGACTTTTTTATAATATGATTTTTGTATATGCAAGTAAGATTTCTGCGCTGGAAATGCATCTATATACTGTACATATAACAGCAGCGTTTGATGTTTCCAATCAAATTGGCACAGCAACCTTGATAATTGACTGCTTGGATCCCATCTCCTTATACGTATGGGGGCTCATCTTCGCTATGATACTCCTCTTAGTTGCATACTCCTTAGGGGCCCGATCCTGCTTCATTTTTTTTTAAATCCCCACCGGTGCACATCATGACGCTCTCCGGTTGGAATTTACTCGGTGTCCCTTTCCCAGCTAACGTGTCAAACACAATTTTTCTTTTGAGTCCTTCCATAGAAGACAAAGGACCGACCAAAGATGAATTGTGTCATGATTGTTGGGTGACAGGACAGCAACATAATTTCAGTACAAATTTCTGACCTCTCCTTTAGACAAATCTAGGATAGCTGGGGGCAATATCTCCCCCCCCCCGCTAAAATTAATTGGACAACGAAGTCAACTTTCCTTTATTTGCCAAATATTTACAGAGTTAGATCCTCGTCATCCCAAAGTGATATTGACACACCAGTTTATGCCTACATCACCTCATGCGCAGATAGTTCATTTTTAGTAAGACTTCCTGAAGACTGCCATGTTCGGAGGTCAGCTGTCGGGATGTTGATACATACTGGTCGTCAGGTCATGTGTTCCTAGTGCTTTGGGCCTGTGCTGTCTTCCCATGGCACTGTACTGTAGCCAATTTTATTTGTTGAAATTGTTGATTTGCTTATGGCTCACATGGAGCACTCCGGTATTCAGGGAATATTATAGCCATATTACTTTAGTCCAAACAGGTTTCTTACACGACATTGGCAAAACTTTTCATGTATACTGCATGGAACAAGGTTGGGTACTGACTGCCCTGCGAACAGTATGAACAGCTAGCTTCCAACGACAATTAAATCTTACTCTTTGCTAAGGCAGACCAGCCTTTAAATTTCTCATGTGGTGTGACACATGAGTCCTTATTTTAGGTTACATCAAATTACCCTTGCACCAGGCGATGACATATGTCCTGACATAACACCACATTCTACACCAGAAATTTTAAAGAAATATGGCTTTTTTCAAGTGGATGAAAGCAGGTAATTACTAGCAGGCTCCAAGTAGCTACTTCACAGTAAGAAATAAGTGGCGGATATTCAGCTGCTAACACAACCGTAGTTAAATCTGCAGGAAGGGGGCCTTTAGTTATGTGCATGGTAACTGTGGACTTCTCTACTTTCAGCTATGTTGCATCTTAAGAAGTGTTTTTTTTTTTACCCACGAAAGCTTATGCCCAAATAAATCTGTTAGTTTTAAGGTGACACCGGACTCCTCCTTGTTTCTGTGGATACAGACTAACACGGCTATCCCTCTGATATTTTCTATCTTCAGGTAGCTATACTAAGGAATTACTGGGTGCATTTAACTGCAGACTAATCCTTATTGGGAAGACTCTCGTTATTTTGCATGGGGTATGGGTTGTTATGAAGAATTGCATGGAATGCTGGCATTAAAAAACACCTCCTTTGTCTGTCCCACTATTATGCCAAATACTACTTTGGACACTTAAACTAATAGGCCAGTCTGAATTTTTCACCTGGTATGGCTACCCTGGCTTATATCGGCAAGTCCATTCTCATCACCTGGCGACGCTCTCTGGTCTGGCATCTCTCGGGCTGCATAGAGAGATTATTGTGTTCCAAGTCAACTACTTTTGCTGGCCTAAGGCCATTTAAATTTGTGACTCATCCTTCACCCGCTGAACTCAATGGGAGTTTTGCATTCGATTTAGTGGGCGCGGGATCGGGCCTACTGTGAGTTTGCGCGCGCCTTTATGTTTAGCACTCTGTACAGTGTAAGTATATTAACACAGAATGCAATATAATGCATTGTTATTTAATTATATGGTGATAACATTAAAAGGCCCCATCTGGGTGAGTCCCAAAGTGTGCAAGGACATAAGTAGACAAGGTCCCTCCCGCAAAGTGCATACAAACTAAGTTCAGACAAGTCAGGCCGTAAGAGAAAGAAACAAAATAGAAGTTGCCTTATATTATAATTTACTTGTTAATTCAGTGCCGACTGTTATTCAGTTTGTTGACAAACACCTAGGAGTTTCAAATGTAGAAGCTAATTCCATACACCCTCTACAAAATACAGATTAAATAACCTCTCACAAGTACTATAAACGGTTGTATATTTATAGCAATTTTTTTCATTTAATAGCCACCAAGAGAGATATGTAATGTCTCATCTAATAAAGGAGACGTAAAAGACAATAAGCTATGGAAAAATAAAATTTAAAAGAGATTAAAGTATTCATTCAGAAATGCATGCTATTCAACACTATGAACTTGTTTTGTCTTATATTATGTTCACAGTAAATATATACTTCAACTTTAGGACCTTTATTTAATATCTTATTATACTATGAACATAAAGACATTAGTGCCTGCATTTAAACTGAACAAAGCTATGCTGCTTGGCACATAATGTATTAACTCCACGTGTAAAATACCTTATAATACATTTATTTAGGGCCTTTTCTTGCTCTATTAGTTATATACTGATCACGTATAATAAAATGTAGTTAATATGTCTAGATGGTGAAATATAAAACTAATTCTAATGTATGGATTAATATCTTGGTCTAATTTAATTTTATTCTGGGAAATGGTTGATGTATAATTAATCATCTGAAGCATTCCTAACAATAAACGAGGATACTCAAAATATCTGATACCAACATATTTTCTGTAATCTATTTGGCTTGATAATGACAATAAATGTGCAGATAAGGTAACAGCACTTTTGAAACCATCTCCTCTCATTATTTTTATAGGATCATGTTCAAGTGCAGCGTAATATTACACCAGCAGCGCACAGATTAGAAATGTATCGTTAGTGAAACTATTTAAATTCTCATTACAGAAGTGTCTCCTTATGTAGATCCTCTTAAATTTGCTCATTAAACAGCAGACTTGAATAACGTCTCCTTGTTGAAAAATAAATGTGTTTAATGAGTCAAAATGAAAATATCAGAAGAAAAGGACCTGTAGTAAAGAACAACTGACCGTGAGGTTATAAGTAACACATTTACCGTCAACTGGATATTAAATATCCTCTTTTGGGGAGGGGAGCTCGTATTGTCAATGCCCATTTTGTACTCTGTGTGTACTTTCAAAACTCATACAATTAATAATATTAAAGCTCTGTGCCTGTTGCTATTGGATGCCAGTTCTTACTTAATACCAATACAATCTAATATCAGAGGTTTTTATTGCAACAGTGTTAGGTTTTCATTCGACCTGGCTTCTCAGGAAACTCTACATACTGGACAAAGGGGAAAGGGCGGTCCATACAGTCAACAGCAAATCGCAGAGCTTGAAAGAGTCCTTGAAGACCGGTTTCTGACACCTGAAGTAAGACAAAATAACCCTGTTAAACTTGGACTCACCAAGCGATAGGTAATAGATACGGGTGCGCAGAAAACCCAGTGCACCTTATTACGGTACAGGTGTATTTACAAGCAATTCTCATTGCTGAAATACAGTAGCACTGAGGGTATTCGTAGGGATAAGCTACCACACAGAAATGTAAAGAATAACTGGTATATAGCAGCCAGCAATAATTGGCCCAGCTCTGCCCTCAGATCTGCAAACACGGCTCCCTTTGGGCCAAGTCCTGCAACCCGTGATTTCAATAGAAGCTTTGGCAGCATAATAAATTACAGATTTTAGCCCACTGATTTCAATCAGTGTTGAACCAAGTGCATTTGAGAGCACAATGGGCCCTGTGGGCCCTGCTCCAGCTACCACTGAAATAAATAGCAAAATCCCCATTGACTTAAACGGGAGAAAGATCGTAGACAATTTGGTGCTTATTTCACTAGGAGGGTGGTGAAACACTGGAATGCGTTACCTAGGGAGGTGGTGGAGTCTCCTTCCTTGGAGGTTTTTAAGGCCCGGCTTGACAAACTGGCTGGGATGATTTAGCTGGGAATTGGTCCTGCTTTGAGCAGGGGGTTGGATTAGATGACCTCTTGAGGTCCAACTCTGATATTCTATGATTCTATGATTCAATCACATTAAATTCAGGAGTATTCACTATAAATAAGTATTATCAGCTCTATATTAATAGAAATTGTGACAATACAATGCGTTGTTTATGAGAACCACAAATGAAGCATCAGCCAGACTGGGAAATGAATTGCACACAGCACCCATGTTCACCATATCAAAGGTTAAATATAAACTCTGATTGTTTGAGGGCACATTTACATGATGGGATTATTACTCAATCATATACTTCTCTCACCACAAAACATAAGGGCTGTGACTCTCTTGCCAGATGCAGAGTCTTGAGTAAAATTTACAGGTTTAACGGGATTCATCGTGTTTATAGCAACATAAGACATCGACTACTGTATCAGGTAGCTTGTATCTGTAGCTTTGTGGGAGGATTTAGACAACTTTCACTCCGTTCACTTTAGTGATCCATATTTCTTTGAGGATACGGTTTAAAAATGCCGTGAGATTATCACAACCCATGTGCACTATAATCTAGCCAGAGTTCAAGAAAGGAAAGAAAAGGAGTTCAGTTGAGCAGTACAGCAATGATAGGTAAACTCTATTCCTTTGCTCAACATTTTGACCCCTAAAATCACCTCTGAAGAGGGAATAAAAAAGTACAATAGGATAATGTGTTCAAAGAGCTGGCTCGCAAAAATGTCCAATATTTCATGTATGATTTTTCTCTTTTCCCCCTCTAGATGTTGTATACAACCCTTTTGCCTCCAATTATCTCAATGTTTTCATAGGTGAAGATTTGGTTTCAGAATTAGCTCCAATAAGTAAAGAAACTGCTTCTCTTTCAGGCAGGAGGAAAGTCCACCCCGGTTACTGACCAATGCTAATAGGACGTTATATAAATGGCACGCTATTAAAGGAATGTTATAGCGATAAAAGTTTTGTGATAAATATTTATCCTGCATTCTTAAAGTCTTTATATTCAAACTCCTCTTCTCGTTCTTTTAAAATGGAAATAAATGGCACAACGGGCCTGCAACTAGGGAAGAACTCCTTATGAGAAAGGTTGAGGGATACATTTAATTGTAATCAGCTACAATGTAGTATGTAATCATGTGATAGCAATTAATACAGTACAAGCTCCCAGCAGAAGTGGAAAGTATAAGCAACTGGAGCTCAGTACACTCTGGTTTTATTTAGTTTGCCAAAACTGTGACCAGCTAGTAGATAAGATATAAAGTGATTTACACCCCAAATGTTAGATTATGAACGCCAATGGCTATCAGAACAATTATAGAAGAGATTAGCACTTGATTAGCATATAGCTATGTACTGCTAATACTTGTTCATGGTGGAACTTTTTAACAGAAAGATGTAATTGGCCAGATAAATCTACTTTCCACTTTCACACTACACAGTCTGGCATCTTTATCATGATTTACTTTAAAAAAAAGTTCATTGTTTTCCTTGTGGAAACGGGCTGAACAGGTTATGGAGGAATCTGTCTTAGTTTACATGGCAAGGCAAAATTAATTGAAACTGTAGGTGGGACTTTATCATTGCATACCATCAGTCCGAACTACTGCTTATGGAAAGCTTTCAAACGTATGTTTCTGTTTATCAATGTATTTTACACTACAGATTAATAAAATGTTTTCCATTACTATCAAAAGATTTCTGTGGGTGTAATCCACCAAATATAAACAAAAAATAATCCGGATCTCTCTGGAGCTACGGTGCATGAAAAAATTACAGAAAAATGAGAAAGTGACAATAAGGAACATGGCATTCACACGAACAAAAACTGCTGGGTCCCCCTAGCCTCTCTTTGAATAATATTTCCAGCATATTTTCTAATATTCCTTCAGAGAAATCAGCGAAAGAGTATGATTCTGATCACTTGCGTTAATAAATATTAGACATGAAACAATGTCCAACATTGTGGATGAAAAAAAACTGTTCCCTAGTTTTGAATGCACCTTATTTATCTGAGACGGTAGTTTTAAGCATGAATGGATTGATAGATATATACAAATATGTAATGCATTCCGAGGGAGTTTTATCATATTCATATTGAAGAGAAATGTACCTATATTTGTTAATGCCTTAACAGTTTTTTCAGGAAGTTTTATTCCCCCCCTTTGCATGTTCTTTTTACAATTCTTCTTATTTTGCAATTATCTCAGAACCCCCAGCACGCAGTGGGAGGGAGAGAGTTAAGATGTCCTGCAAATGCTGCTCGTAAAGCTGCTTAGTTACATTAGAAACACATGAATATCCTGAAATACAAAGTGTCTTTAAAACTAACTGAGCAATGTTTATCTTAATACTGAATGCGAAGAAATTATGGAAGCAGCCAGCGTTGACAGCCCTCCTCCAAATTAATGTTATGGCAGGTAAATTTCATTTGCTCATGAAAATCAAATTCGATTAAAGATCTGCTCCTACTATCATTTTACCCTTGTGTCTTCCAAGACTTCTGGTCTCTTAAAGACTGAGACAATTATTAGTTACTAACATCATCCTATACCCACAAAGTTCTTTTAGCTTGTTTAGAAGGATTTAACTGTGACTAACCGATATTTTTGGGTTAACACCCACACGTTTTCCCTTAAGATTATTAATTAGCTCTATTAAAAGGGTGGGAAATAATATTGGATTTCCGTTTAATGCGTATAGTTTCAGATTGTTTGTGGAGCGATTCTCTGGATTTTATTATGTAATAAGAAATAAAAGTATTTGTAAGTGGCCGTACCTGCGGCACTGTTGATGTCTATGTGCTACCACACAAAGGAACTCTTCTAAGGAAGCTCTTTTCCATTTGGTTTCTAGGAATTCTGTGCCTATAAATTCCCTGTTTGCAAAACATGACCTTTAGTTGAAGGTACTGTGTGTGACTTCAAGAGAAGCTGTGAGAATTTTTTAAAAGTTACCATATTTCCATTTTAGTAGCATATTTACAGTTTATTAATAATTTTTGGTGTAAGGCCAAAATCCTGCAGTCTTTACTCAGGCAAAACTCATTGGCTTCAGTGAAAGTCTTGCCTGTATGAGCAATATAGGATGTGGCCCTGGCTAGTGACAAGGGGCAAATTCCGCTTTAATTTACATCTGCGAGTTGGTGGCGTCAATCCCGATTTACCCCGGTGTAACCGAGAGAAGACTAGATCTTTAATGAGTATTCGGCATAGCTGAAATAGAATACTGTTGCCTATAGAGATGAGGCAATGCATCTGTTCACTAGATGGATACAATTTCTGATCAATAAAAACTGTATGGGATTGAAAAAGTTCAGTGCATTATAAAATGCTATTAGTGACTATAGTGCTCACCCTTGTGCCCCCCGTAGAATTAATACTCATTTCAGAGGAAACTTCTTAGCAGATTTATTTATTTCCAAAATTATAAAACACTGTGGAGGTTCGCCATCAAATTTCAGGAGAATACTGATACTTTACCTCTTGTTAGTATATTTCTGACTTTGCCTGATGTTAAAGGGACAATAGTTAGTAGAAGCTTTTGATTAGTCCTTCCGTTGAATATATAGGTGCATGTAAATGACCATATTACGTTTCCAATGATTGTTGTAGAGGATGGTCAAATCAAATCAACTGATTAAGGTAATAATTTAATAATTTTTGGTGGAATCAGTTGATACATCCAAATATGTTGTTTTGGGACACCAAAAGGTATTCAGTTAGCATTAGAGAATAGTTTATATATAAGCCTGGAAATAAATTTAAACATATTATTATACCCAGTGTTCATTACAAAGTCCACTATTTTCGAATACCATTTGTTCTGCTCGATATCTCACAGCCTTCAGACTGAACAATTTATAGTTTTACTGTTTAGTTGCAGGTACTCATTAAAACATAAAGGAATTCTATTCATATAGGATGAGAATGCAAATTCTTTAAAATATAGCTGGAAATTGCTGACATCGTCCTCCTTTCTCAATGTCAATATCCCGATAAACCTGAGTGTTAGCAAAACAATTAGGTAACCAGAACAAACAGGAAAGTTCCTTTTTAGCCCGTGAATATTTTTTGATTGAGCATATACAATTAAGATGCTATTCTGAGGATTTTGAGAAGAAAAGGGGAGGGTATTATTAAATATGACTTTCATCCGTGTCATTGCAAATAAAAGATGGGTGCAATTATTTCATTGGGCTTATCAGCCATGATATGCATGCCCACATTTCCAGCCTACAATTTGTGCGTGTGTGTGATCATTTTAATTTAATCTCCCTTCTCCCCTTTGCACAGAGAGTTGGAACAACGCCAAGTGGGTAAACAAAAACAGCATACCGGATGCCCCCACCCTTCTTGTACAGTTTGCATCATGTCTCAAAGCTACAATTTCAAATGGCTTCTCTATAACTGTAGAAAGAGACTTGAAAACCAGAGGCAGATAGGCGGGAAAAGCTTTAAAATCGAGCGAAAGAAGAAGACGGGGGGAAGTGAGACGCTAGCTAGGGAGATTAGTGTTCTCATGGCTGCTCCTTTTTAACAAATCAGACAGGGTCTTCAAGCTTTGAATGACAGTTCTCACATTGGCTAGACTACAACTTTCAACTTGACCTTGGCCTCTAGCCGTGTCTAACCCGTATGTAAAACAGTACCGTGTTTTATTATTTTTTCCTCTCGTTGCAATGCGTTTTTAAGAATGAGATAAAGAAATCAGGGGAAACAAATCTACACAAATAATGTCAGCTAAGCAATTTTTTGGGACTCCACAGGTTTCAAAGCTGTAGCCTGAATGAAAGGAAAAAATGCTGGGGAATAAATATTTGCATTTGGTCATCAAAAGGAATGCGGAAAAGATCTTACGGAATAAAATGGGAACTATTTATTGGCTACAATTGATAGAAATCGCTTAAATATTGTTAAATAACCAGACAAACGACAACAGTCCCATTCCATGCACCCAATACATACCACTCTGTGTCGGCCTTTGAAAATAGATAATCACCAAAGTGATAGTTAAACTAGCTAGCAGATCTGTTCTTTGCATTGTCCAAGGAAAAAGCAGCCCCAAAACAATGCATATTTTATAACGCTATGCTTGTAGCAAAGCATTGAAAACAATGCAGCAACGTCAATGGTTAGCACAATAGCTAATAATAGATCGCGCTATCAGGCATGCAACAATGAAACATGCAGCTAAAAATTTAGTTTTCAATCTATGAGCATCTTTGTTATTTTTGTCCATATACGTAAATTCGAAACATATTATTTTGATATTGCGGCATTGTATTTAATTCAACTGTATATTTATAGTTCATTCACTCACTGAATAACAGTCCGACTAAAAGGGTTTATATATTAATATTTACTGTATAGCTATGTGCAGACACAGTACAAAATTTTGTCAGAAAATAAAGTGTTTTTCATTAAAAAGAAAGCGCAATTCATTTTCTAAGCATTACTTACTTTTAACATTGGCACGACAAAAACAAGCTTTAGCATAGCAACTTTTTTCCAACAAAAAGAGGATTGTGGCCAGTGATGCACAATCTATAATCCTCGGTAATATCTTGCAGTCAGAGAAGATTCAGTTAGAATGGTAGGCCCCAGGTTTTATCATTAGAATACGAAATAATATACTCAGGTTAATACTAAGATTTGGTTAACCCTTTCTCTCTCAAAACCCATGATGCAGATCTGTATTTCTTGATCTATTTATTCTAATCCTACTTCTGATGTTTTTCTCCCCCGAAAAGAAAATCGAAATTAATTATAAACAACAACAACAACAACAGTGTAATCGAGTTTAAACGGGCAGGAAGAAAATGTGTGACATCAGACTTGTCTTCAAATATTGTATCTATTCTGATGCTATTGCAAAGGAGAGTGTGGCCCTTAAAACATTTTCTTTTAAAGATTTAGAAACCAATATTATGTCACCGTCAGGTTAGACCACACCTGTATGCATTTAAGATGTGGAACTGAAAGATTAAAAACAAAAACCCACCAGCGGACTGATCGGCAAATAGTTGAAATTCAGAGGGCTTTGAATTTCAGTGATATTGCAAATAGCATGGAGATCATACTGAAATTATTTCACAGAATGGACTAGGGGAAAATCACGCCTGGGGGGTGGGAGGATACCTGTTCTTCTTTGCAAGCCTTTTATTCCCCCCTGATCATGCACACTTGTGAGTGGAAAGGGGCAGCCCCGGATCTGTGCCGCCCGCTGCTGGAATTCCAGCCCCTGCACGATTATTACATTATTTAATTATCTTCATTTTATTCCTCAGATGTTTATCAGCTGCTTTGCATATCACGTGGGGCCGGTCGGGCCAATGGGCTCTCGCCTGGCGCGACACTGGCGCGTCAGCTCTGGTCAAGTCTCGGAGATTTAGTATCTCTTTTTTCAGTCTTTGGGGCTTTTAAAAAAGAGCCACTAGTCTCAATGCTGATCGGGCTATGACAGCCTCCGTGCTCCTCCATCCCCGCTGGATCGAGCCCGTCATGTTCCTCTACGACAACAGCCTGGAGGAGATCAATAAGAACATGGAAGGTTTTCATGCAGGCAGCAACTTTGCGGCAGCGGCGGCGGCCAACCAGTGCCGGAATCTGATGGCTCATCCCGCATCCCTGGCCGCCCCCAGCACGGCTGCCTACACGTCGAGCGAAGCGCCAGCCTCTGGCATGGCTGAGCCAGCTGTCAAACAGTGCAGCCCCTGCTCGGCGGCCGTGCAGAGCTCCTCCGGGGCCGCCCTGCCCTATGGCTACTTTGGCAGCGGCTACTACCCCTGCCGCATGACCCATCACAACGGCATCAAGTCCTGCGCGCAGCCCGGCTCCACTTTTGCGGACAAATATATGGACACCTCGGTCTCGGGCG
Organism: Trachemys scripta elegans; assembly: GCF_013100865.1. Classification (NCBI taxonomy): domain Eukaryota; kingdom Metazoa; phylum Chordata; order Testudines; family Emydidae; genus Trachemys; species Trachemys scripta. Next base: position 60,761,216 of record NC_048299.1, on the reverse strand, counting down.
AAGAGTTCACTTCCCGGGCTAAGGAACTGGCTTTCTACCAGGGCTATGCCGCTGGCCCCTACCAACCCGTGCCGAGTTATTTGGATATGCCTGTGGTGCCCACAATTGGAGGTCCTGGAGAGCCCAGGCATGAGCCCTTACTCCCCATGGAGAGTTATCAGCCTTGGGCAATCACCAGTGGGTGGAATGGGCAAATGTACTGCCCCAAAGATCAAACCCAGCCACCCCACCTCTGGAAATCCACTCTCCCGGGTAATGCACCTGCATGGCTTGTGTCCTCCTGCAATCTTTTTACTGTCGCCACTATTAACCTTAGAACTAGTTAGTAGTAGTATTGTGCGCTTGCTGTTGTTTTTGCTGCTGCTGCTGCTTTGTGTTTGGTGCTATAGTTTTTTAAACATTCAAGCTAACCCCTCCTCCCCCATCCCCTCACACACATATACTTATACGAGTTCTGGTGGTATTAATATGATCAGGAGTGACTTTGCTCCAGAATTCAAGATATGCCTGCTTGAATTACTAATGGCATTAAAAGGGGAAATAGCTGGAAAAGTCTGCTAAAAAAGGTATTATGCATTCACGCTTAACAAGAATGTTCCGTAAATAGTGCAGCTTGCACACTTCATAAATTATTGAAACAGTGTATAATTTTTCCTAAAGTCCCTTCAGGACATGTGTGTGTGTGTGTGTGTGTGTGAGAGAGAGAGAGAGAGAGAGAGAGAGAATCAAGACTTTTGCAGTTAAATGCTGTTTACTATAGGAAAAAAAAATTCATATCATTAACGGTCGCTTAGTGGCCCAGCCTGTTGAGCATGGTAGAGTTAAAGTTCGCTGTAGATTTAACCTCTGTGCAATTTGAAGATGTCCTAATCATTAATAATTTTATAATGCCTACATACATGGTTTTTCTGTTCCAGACGTCGTTTCGCATCCCTCAGATGCGAGCTCGTACAGACGTGGGAGAAAGAAACGAGTGCCTTATACAAAGGTTCAATTAAAAGAACTCGAAAGGGAATATGCTACAAATAAATTCATTACCAAGGACAAACGAAGACGGATATCGGCAACTACAAATCTGTCAGAGAGACAGGTCACAATCTGGTTCCAAAACAGGAGGGTCAAAGAGAAAAAAGTTATCAACAAATTGAAGACTACCAGTTAATGGATTAAAATGGAGAAGCAGCAGTTCACAGGTTTCAGAACTATTTTTGTCCAGATTAAAATAAATAATAATAATTAAAAAAGACAATGAACCTCTTATTTCATAACAAGAGATCTGTATCTTTGGAATTATAGCATTTTAAAAAAATATTACTGTAGGAAATGGTTAAGACTGACTGTTCCCCCGAAATCCAGACCAGACAGTTTAAATGATAAACTATAGAGCCCAAATGCCCACCTCTCAAATGCTCAGTTTCAATTAAGATACACGTTTTACTGAGAATCTTGTAAGTATTTCTGTGACCTTAGTATTCTAGAACACTATTAATGGTTATAATCTGAAAGCTGGTTCAAATAAGAAGTTCGATGTAAACATATTTTTTCTTCCATTGCAATCCAAACTGCATGTTGAATTACTGCTCAGGTAAATCATAGTGAAAATATACAATTACTGTATGTTTAAGAAATGCATTTTATGTATGAAAAGAAGGTACTGAATAAGGATTTCAGAGGCATCAGTAATGACGGAAGCTCTGTGGAGCAAATTAAAAACAATGCAAACTATTGGGGATAGAAAGGCTAATACTTGTTTGGAAATAGCTTTCTTTGAGTTATTTTTCAATAGCTGATTTTTTTTAGCATTCGAGCTGTTTCCTGCAAACAGTCTGACAGATATTTTCTAAAAGAACTCTACACATATTACACCTCAAATGGTCTTCAAGAATTGTTAAATAGGTAAACCCCAGTAAATTGTAAAACGTTTAACTCTTGGGTGGATACAAATACGTGAATGTTGGCATTTTGTTATAATAAAAAAGTCCTTTCTGGGAAAAAAATATCAGCGAACTCCAAACTGAAAAATACATGTTGTGTTCCCAGAAATATTTTGATTTCTATGTTCTATATTTTGATCTATAAGTAATTAGTCATTTACCTTGTTTATTGTCTGTTCTGAGGCAACATTAAGAAGTTGAGGGATTCATTTTACAGCACCTTTTAAATCCAAACAGTTATTTCAACCAGCACATTATTTTTGTTTTTATTCACTATAAGATGCTATCTTGTAAATAATAATAAAAAAATCAGCGCACTGTGAAAATGTATTTGTGCACCCTTATTTTTTACATTTCTATTGAAAATGAAAATTCAAGACGTGTAGATAGATCTAGTAGTATTAATACTGTTAATAAAATAGTCACTGTAACAAAACCTGAAAGAAATACTCTTTATTTTTCCATATTTACGTGCATTCTGTGAAAAATAATGTATCTATCTTGTAAAAACGTTCTCTTCGATCACTTAAATAGTTCATATATTTTCCTGTAAATTATTTAGCTGGGGTGGGGACTCTTGATAACTAGCTTTACTAAACTATAAATGTTTCAGTCAGGTTAAAGAGTCAGGTATTTTGAATGGGGGTGGGGGGAGGAATGACATCAGTGTAGTGCCGGAGCCCCTGAATGAAAATGAAAAACAGTTGTTAGAAGACCCACAAATGCAGAGATGGCAGTATTTAAGGTTTATTGCTAGGACTGAATATGTCTACGCGGGAAGGTTTTGGTATTTGTTGAAGTGACAGGACTAGGAAGGCCTTAAACCTTGACCTTGACGAAAAAAGACAATTTGTGACCTTGACTTTTGACAGCTCATGAATAGTCGTCTCTAGGATTAGTAGATCAAGGGCGCCACCTCGCGTTTCCAACTCGTCTTTGTAGCGAGAGAGCTCCAGTGGAACGAAGGCTGGTCACCTGGCTCTTATTTTACATGCCTTACCTCTTTTTTGTCCAGATGGGGGACACATATATAGATCATGCGTAAGAAAGAAAGTAGAACATATAATGTTGTATATGATATTTTACTTCATATCTATATTTATCGAGCTATATTATAGACTGAACCGTCGTGAAAATCAGTTTTCATCTAATCTGAGTCTAGAAGGCCATAATTTCTATTAAGAAGCTGCATACCAGCCTTTGATTCTTGTGTATGTCTTTGCCAGTTGACAAGACTTGTGATATTCAAAGAAATGGTCTTCAATAACTTTTTTTCCCTGTCTCCTAAGGTGGTCTGCTATCCTAATTAGAATTATTGGGAAACCTTTACGGCAAATAAAAGTATCCTATACCGTGCTAACTATAGACTTCTAGGATTACAGTTCAGAAATTCAAAGGAATCTACCTCTTTATAGGTCAAAATAGAGGCCTTTCTGGAGCTTAGCTCTACAAGTCTGATTTAACGCAAACCTTGGATAAGTATACAGGGCAGAAATGTCTTTTTTCCAGGAACTTCTTGTGTCTGAGAGATTTCACTTAATACGTTTTGATATTTCAGAATACCAGCTGACTTTCTAAGAACGCAAACTTGTGTAGAAAACGTGCAGGATTTTATTTTGGTTTTTCTCGCAGGTTCCTCTAGTGTGTTAGGGGAGTGAATTTTTGTATTTTTGAAATGGTTTAAGGTTAAATCACCCAACAATCCAGTAACAAAATTAGTATTTACTACGGTCACTTGTATCTCTTCAAAAGTCAGCCACTGTTACGTCACACTCAGTAAAAATATGTTAAACTACATTTCTCTGGACTGCTAAGAAAATCATTGAGAATAAAATCAATCAGTATTTCAATTACAATGTCTTATATTGACTTCTTCTTTTTTTAAAAATAACTACATAAGAAATGAAGTGAAAGTGTTCTGTCGCTAAGGGTGGGGAGAACAGGCCGAAAAGAAGAACCTGTCATTACAAAGTATCAAAGAGGTTCATTTATAATTTGCTCAAGCGGAATTATTAAAGGTCTCGGACACTTATACTGCTGTTGTAATCCATTCGTTCGGAAGCACAGATTCGGATTGTGCAAAATTCTAATCATTTTCTGAGACGGGCTGTGGGCCCTTAACGCCGACTGGACTAAAAGGGAGTTAAGCGAGCTCCGCATCTTGTTGCATTGGGCTCTTAGGGAGATATTCTGCAGTCCTATTGATGTCCATGTGAGTTTTGCCTGAATAAGAACTGCAGGAGAGGGTGTCTATTGATGGGGGCCGGGGGTAGGAGAGAATAAACATCTACTGATGCATCAATCGAATGATACTCTATACATTTTCCTAATAAACCGTGGAATGCTTATGCTTCTATACTGAAGAAAGAAAGAGAGTAATCAGAATGGCATACTATTGCATTTTGCAGGGGAACATCTGAAAGCCCAGTTCTGCTCAGTTACACCAGAGTATTTCCGGAGTAATGCCATTCACCTTCACAGGAGCTCTTCAGCTTTTCACTGGTGTAGCTGAGAGCAGAATCTCACTCGAAAGCTTAGTTGAGACATAGTTTTTAATTTGTTTTTGTAGCATTCTAAGATGTAGTGAAAGGAAATGTAATTCACTATATTCTGGAATTAGTTACAATTCTGAATTCGACAGTTTCAGTGTCTAACACTTTTGATCACCGAAAATATATATGAATGTAGTAAATAAACGGTAATTATATATATATCTATATATCTATATCTAGTAAATTATATGTATATAAGTATGTTTGCATATATGTATATACACGCATTATGCACTATATATATAGTTAGCGTTTATTTACTACATTCATATATATTTTCGGTGATCAAAAGTGTTAGCTTAGATACTGAATTTGTCGAATCCAGAATATATGTATATTGGCATAGATGCAAAATGTGTCTGCACATTTTCTCGGTTTCGTTATTTATAATCGTTAGTTTGACTGAAGAAATACAGATACAAACACACGCATTTACACTCGTATGTACTCTGTATGTATATAACATACTTCAAATTACATATAATTTACACGTAATTTATATTTGTATTGCACAATTCAAGTTGCATATAATTTGCACTTACATATATTATACTAACAAATAGCAAACTCTTCCAAAAGCAATAGCAGTTACATAATACCCAAGAGTAATTGTTTAAAAATGTGAATAGGTTTAATAAAATCACTTTAAAACCATTTCTAGTAACTCTTTATCAGAACTAATGAATGAAAATTTTGTTCAGATAGACTACCTATCAGCTAAATCCCCGTGCTGAAACTGGGTTACTGGATTTAAATTTCCACTGGTGTCTATATATTTTTACAGTGTACGTATTTTATATGTAAAAAGTGTGCAATTTCAATTGTGATGCTTACAAGGAGCAACATAACATTTTTGGACCTGACCTTGCTCTCATTGAAATGCATTGCAAGTTCCCATTGACTTCAAAGGAAATAGGATAAGGTCCTCTTTCCTAACAAATAAAGGTTCCTCTCCTGCTTCCGTTTAAGTATAGAAAAATCCCACTGATTTCAGCAGGAGTGGGATTAGGCCCAAGGCGCAGACGTATAACAATAATTCAAACCAGGGTCTAGCTCTCGTCTAGTCTTATTCAGTTAATGGGAATACACCAACACCTAAAAATGGAAGGTTCGGGCCTTATTAAGAATTGTTATCACAGTAAGCATATTTAGTAATATTTAGTATCATCTGAAGAGATGAGGTTTTTTACCCACGAAAGCTTATGCCCAAATAAATCTGTTAGTCTTTACGGTGCCACCGGACTCCTTGTTCTTCTTTTTTAAGGCACATTACGTCCCCCATTAACTGTCCGGCAAACCACCTCCTGATTTAGGCTTCGACTGTACAAAACATACATGGGAAAGTTAATAGCTTTAGTCAGGTGAGTTCTATTGATCTTGCTGGGATTATTCACTCGAGTAAAATTATTTATTTACGTAGGGGGATGCAGAATTGGGCCAATAACTGACCTCACGTACGGATTTAGCTTCATCTGTTGGTAATTGTTTTACTTATCAATGCGTCAACTGATTTAATAACAAATTAAGAATTAGCTGTGCTTACTGATTTATTAATTGAATAATTCTTTAAAATTGACAGCGCTATGAAATGTAGGGAGAGGGAAATTCGCTGTACTTTACTTAATATCGAATAATCTGTCAGCAAACATGAAGAGGAATAGGTTAATGGCATGATTTTAAGGCACTTCACTGATTAAGTTTTCTTCTTTTTAATTGCGAAACATATGGCCGCTTTAATTTCGAATATCTATCTATCTATCTATCTATCTATCTATCTATCTATCTATCTATCTATCTATCTATCTATCTATCTAGTCTTCTTGTGTATACATAAACACACCTATATATGCATGTGCGTGGGTGTATGTTATTTATTACCTTAATTTACCATCCAAAAGCTGTTGGCATATACATTTTCAAATACAAATTGCTGTTGTATTAGATATTCCCGTCTCAGCAATCTGACGCCAACGTTCTAAAATATGTCCGTAATATGTGTTTTATAGGTAAATACATCACCAACGAAAATAATTAACAAACGCGATACACTACTTCACAAAGTACTCCCATGCACATTGGTCTGAGAAAAACATTATTTATATTCTCAACACTACCAGGAATATGTTCAAATGAGGGGGGGGAGTCATTGTATCTGTAATGTTTGATAGTGTTATGCACTTTCAGCATTTTATTTGCATACATTTAAAATAACCCAAAATAGCGTGAGAGGGTTGTTGTTGTTATTAATGTATTGTTTATTATTTATTATTATTATTTTAAAATCAGAACAAATAAAAGACACCTAGAGGTTCTAACTTTCCCCCCCAGATCCCTGGAAAATGCTGTATATAGAAAAAAATGAAGGCAAGCTAATGCTTTATATTTAGAGCATTTATGGCAACAGTAATGTCAAGGTAATATTTCTGTCTCAGTGCAAAATGAAAAACATAATTAAAGATAAAAAGATTAGCGCAGCCTCATATTTTGCAATTCTTGCAGGATTCAGCAACATAAACCTTAATTCCAAGTGTCTGAATATGTTGATTTATAATCTTCTAATGTCTGACGTCCTTAGAACATTGGATTTAGAATTCTCATAGACTAGAAATGTTTTATGATATTTGATGAGGACGGAAGAGTAAAACAAATGTTTTGTATTTTTTCCACAGCAAGAGAATAAGATGGCATTTAATCTATCTCCGCCTTTAACTCCTGGCAGCAACAAAGGTGGTTTGCAACGGGAAATAAAACTTGACAGCAGCATATTTCCTAAAAGGGATTAGTTTAACGGCAAAACTATGTCTCTTTCCTCTTTCTTAAAAATACTTCCGTTTAAAATTACTGGATTTCTAAGAAATCATTTCGAAAGAAACCAACTGTGGTGCTTAAAATTGTAATGAATGGGATATAGAATTATGTCACGCTTCTATGGAAATGACTTTATTTTTTTCATGTCTGAACAAACGGTAAGTATCTAGACCGCCAAACTATAAATTTAAGTTTACAAAATGTTGCTGTCTTAAGTAAAATACACATTTCAGTGCCTGTGTAGGCAGCGTTAGCAATGAAATAAAAACAGTGCTTAATACGAAAAAGATATGCTATAAAAAGGCGGTTTGTTGTCATTCCGAACTTTTAAATTAACTTAAAATGAACTTAAAATGATGATTTGAAGAGATGTCCTTAAAGATTTTCTTGTGGCTGAAGAGCAGAAAAAATATGAAGGATAGTCGTTTTCTTTCCCAAATTATACTTGTTCTCAAATAAACTACGGACCATGTTGACTGCTGACATTACAATTATTTTCTGACGGGACAGTTCCCGCAAAATGTGGGATTGGCTTGGGTGTTTTAGCCTATTGTATTGGCTTGGGTGTTTTAGCCTATTGTTGCTTATTTTCTTGGAAGCCTCCTATTCTTTCCTTGCTAATTGCCCCTTTTGTAGGGATTTGGCTCATTAACTGCAGCTACGAAATGCAAATGTTCATTAACGCTCTGAGAAAACGCCCTAGTGAAAATATGGCGTGCTGAAATGCAATGGTCTTTGCCGCTCCTAGATCTGATTTCTGATTAAAGATCCCCTAAGAGAGCATCTTCCCTTCCCCCCTCTCCTCCTGCAGCGTGAAAGAAAGCGCCCTCCTCTACGTAGTAAAAGGTCAAGTCCTACAACGCACAATCCACGGTCATTACTGTACTGTGACCCACGGTGTATTGGAGAGGGAACGTCAGTGTGTCCAGTGATCAAAAACTCTTGGACTTTTCCTCTAGGGCGATGGGAATACACGGAATTATACTGCAGTTAGCCTACTGCAATTACCTTGTTGTATTAGAATTTCAGTCGGAAATTTTAGCAGGACTGAGAAAAGAAATGCTTAGCATGATGCATTTTCCAAGTAGGCTAGGCTGAAGTCTGTGAGAAAGCTTATGCACCTTAGCGGCTCAGTTTCTTTGCGTGCCTGGGTGCGATAAAAAACCTTTAGGTTCCAGAAGAAATACTTTTGTGGACCAGGTGTATTGTATGTATAGGAAAGCCACTACTGAGTGGGTGTCTGGAGTGCTATCAAGCGAGGCGCGGGATCCTAGCTATTAGTCTCCGGTTTTTGATGTTTGCACAAGGGAAGAAGATTTCGGACACTGGGGTAAGATTTAAATGTTTTTCCTCGATCTTGCTCAATGGTTTCCCTCTCCCTGCTGCTGATGTTGAATTCAAAACAGTGTGGGACCGGTGATTTGTAAAGCAATGTCATTTGGAAGGCCTTTGCGGCGGTTTTTCAGCCCACTCCTCCTCCTCTTCCCCTGCTTAACCTTCCAATCTAGCTCTCTCCCATGATATAAAAAGAAGTACAGATTTTGCTTCAGAAGTTTGGGGGAATGAGTGCGGCTAATGGTGACGATCAAACCATTTATAAAAGTATTAATTCTGATGCTCGCTTGGGGGCAAGGCTCCAACTTGCCAAAAGATGCTACGAAGCACAACATAGGTGGAAACAACAAAAGGGTTTTAGCATTAAAGAAAGATGAAAGGTGCTGGGAGTGTCAAACCCAAGATTAGAGGGTGCATGTAGTGACGGTGCTGGATAATTGGATTTGTATTTGTCTGTTTCTCTAAGAGTTTGCTCAAATGTAATTGAAAAAGAATCGGTTGAGTTTCTTTCCGAGTAATTTTTTTCTCATTGTTTGCCTCTTTTTGTTATTATTTAATCTTGCAAGAGAATTAAGGAGACGGGAAAAACCTACAAGAATAAAGCCATCCATGGACGAATTTCCTTAATGCTCCCTTAGGATGGTTATTTAACCTGCCTGTTTTGCCCATATGTGGAATATCCGAAAACAAATTTCCACAGGATTTTAATCATTTAAATTTTAATGAATCCGAAGTTAATTTTAATCACCTTGATTCAAACTCCCCAAGCATAGTTTGATTTGTTTAGTATATCAGAAATTCGCCGCTCTACCCAGCCTCGGTTAAAAATAATCGGAAGGCACAGTATTTTAGGCCAGTCTGTTCTTAACCTTCGGGATGCCGCTGGGTAGACATAAAAATGAATAGTTCTTAATACAAAGAAGGCTTGGATTGCTTTCAGCCGTAGCTAATGGTTGGCATATGTCTAAATATAAACAGCTTTAACAAAATAAAAATACCACATTGAATAAACAGGAAAAACAGGAAAAAGGGAACGACTAGAGATCCACATCTCAGCTCTGCTTGTTTTGTTGGAATTTGAGAAGTTTACATACGTGCATGGTATAAAATGTATTGTTGTGTTGCTAAATAGTTTCATTTATATCTACATTGATGTTTGAACCATTGCTAGACATGGGCCAGGAAAAGGAAATTGACAATATGATGGACATATTAGGATTTGTGGGGAAAATATTTGTATAAGCACCCTTGTATTTTATTTGCATAGCTAAAATACAGTACACAAAAGAAAGAAGACCTTACAGAACAATATAAAACGTGTGTGGTAAAGCTATTACATTTTACAATCCACAACTTGTGTTTTACAAATATAAGATTTAAAAAGTTACATAAGTACAGGTTACCTTTATTATAATATAGTTCTTAGAGTCCATCAGAATATGTTAATGTTCGAAGTCGTTGGTTTGACAGGCTCAGTATAATGATACTTCCTGTACCCGCCCCCTGAAACAATCCTTGATGAAGAAATGTCTTTAGGTCGGTGTGTTTCACAATTCTTGAGTAGGGCTCTCCTATACAGTTAGCAGGGTGGCATAGTAGAATCTAATTTTTTTTATTATTATTATTATTTTTTTTTGGTGAGTGGACAAAATATTTTTTAAAAACCCCTTATCTATCGCTGTTAAAATTCAACATGCATTAGCGAAAACACTGAGTATTACACAATCGGATTTAGCTGAGAATCCAAGTGATCGACTTTTTTTTTAGGATGCGCAGTGAAATGCGGATCTCAGCCCCCAGGAATAACCAAAATAAGAAGAGTTTGTCTCGCCTTAGCGACATTTTATTGCCTATAACTTCAAAATCTTAACACTAAGAGCATATTATATATACCACAGGAATTGAACTTCGTTGTTGTAACCCTGAATTTCAATATAACAAAATAACCTTCTGTAGGAAGCAATATAATCAGATTTTTCTCCCAGCATGTATTTCATTGATTAACATACCTAAGGTCAAGTTCAAGGCATCACCTGTAGCAATACTTCTAAATATATGTGGGCCTTGGAATGTTCTGGCGGGGTTGTTTCTGTTGTTCAGATAAACAGCAACGGAGTTCCCAGACGGCGCATCAATTGTGTAAGCAAATGGTTGTGGGTCAAATCTCTGTGGATTTTGCACCAGGAGATCACGAGTCTGTACATTTTATGTAAGGATAGAGGTATAGTCTTATTGTTTTATAACTAGGTTTCTTGAAATAAATCTTGGAGATTAATGATTAATTCCACATAAAATACATCTGCATGAAAGGTGATTGGAACCTGTTTACTACAGGTGACGTTAATTATCCTAGTCATCTGTGGAGATGAATATGGGTGGAACTCAGTTAAAAGTGTCTGGCTTTCTATATCAAAGGATAACAAGCGAAGAATTTTGCTTTCGCAGACACTTTAGAGCAACTGGTTTAGACACCCATCCCCTGCAGCCCACATTTGTCAGAAGTCTCTTGCACCTGTATGTGGATACATGGAAATAAATTAGTTATTGTATGTTTTCATGTATTGGAAAAATATAGCTGCACAATCAAGTAGAGAAAGGAAGATATTTATGGTACCATCGACAGTCAAACAATTTCAGAAACACCTAGACGTCCAATATAACATCTCCTTATGCCCACCTTATTTTTGACCCTGCCTCGATTCTCTTACAGATGGTACACAAAAATACCATGACATTGTAGGCAAATATATACTCTGGGTCTCGACGCTTTCCAGAAAAACACGTTTTCGGAAACAGAATAACGAGAGAAAGACTCAGCACTTAAAACGGTGCTTGTGGTATGTTATAAATAATATCTAATATTTTGGTTAAAAAGAACAGGAAAATAACATTTGAAAGAGATTATTCTATTTAGCAGAATAAATTCCTTGTTAAAAAGAGAAACACCTCTGTGTTTATATTTGTTACAATTATCGGAATGTTGCCTTACTTTCAGTAACAGCTATTCGATATCGAGCATCATTCTAAGTGAATATGAGATATTCTTGTTAAATGCTAAAATCGTGTAGCTTTATTAATATCGTCATAAGTCTTATTTAAGTATTAAAAGAGACCACGATAAAGGAAAATCATTTTTCCAAACATTGTAACTTTAATATACAACATTTTCAATGCTAATAAAATCATGTACAATCTCCAATTTGGTAAGTAAAATTGTTTTAAAAAGCTTATTCGTCAGAATTAATTTAAGGCCGTTAAATATACCAAGACTTCAGTTGAACTGTGACTCAATTTTGTATTTACATTTGCTTTCTCTTTATAGATAAATTTGCACCTCCATAATATGACTACAATTACGTAGCGCCTGGTTTTGAATAATAAAGAGACTATTCCATATCATAATTTTGGAAATGCATCTTGCTCTTTTGATAAATCCCTACTAGCTGTAATAGCAGAGGTATTAGTGTTTGAAATCCATTATCAAAATATTGTTACCATTTTTTTCTTAAAATGTTAAAGAAATGTGTTTAGGTGAAAAACTATATTTTGGTTATTACCGTATAGCTCAGTAGTATAGTGGTCAAAAAGGAAAAGAGAAAAATAGCTGAGTAGAGAACTAGTAAGTCTTAAATAATGTTTAATCCAAACAATCGTCAGGAAATTTAAACAATTACATTTAAGACAATTTTTTTCAAAGTGTTGCGACCTTATAGGCAATTTTCATTAGAAAGAAACAAGTTATGAGGTTTTCGTTGGCCAAAATATGTTGTATATTTCCTAATATTGCCCTACTATAATAACTGCATGTATATAGAAAGAAACGCATAAAATACCCATATGCTGTAACAATTAATTAGTTCATAATTTTGGAGACATCAAAATTCTATCAAAAAGCATGCTTATTGAAAATATGCTAATTTTCAAAAATCAATAAAGGTGTAATATTTTAGTTAACTCGTTTTGCATATAAATTACACTTAGTATACACTTCTACTGTGAAACACAGGTATTCACCCTAATATTTAATATAAATTATAGTGCGATTTGTTTTTACGAAAACCCCCACAAATATAATACAAAATGGCAAGATTTTACACATTATAGAACTTGACCTTTTAAAGATACCCTATATTGTTTTTAAAAGTTCCTTCCGCACACCAGATATATACAAACTCTGGACGTGACATCCTAGCTTTGTTTATATCGCTCCAAAGTATGGATTAATTTTTCTTCGCTTTGTATAGGTAGAGATGGCCCAATCTGCTCATAAAGTGTATTCACCTATTAGAGATATTTGCGTCCATTGTAAAATGTATCTAGAATGTCATGCAGCGCAGTTGCAAAGCACATAACATGATTATACACATTGCCCTTCCTCAGCCAGACGAAATAGTTGTAAAAGAGGACTGAATGCATTTTGCTTCTCAAAATGAAATGCCTTCTTTTGTTTTTGCTGTTCTCACTGAGGTTAGCAGGGGCAATGCACGGTGCTATTTGCTTTCTAAACGCGGAAGTCCCAATGACTGTATTAAAAGAGCAATTCAAAATTAGACAAAATAATAAACAGTATAATTGTGTTTAAAACAGCAACATAAGAGCAGTCTTACTGCAATTACCCAGACATTCCGGGGCTTTAAGCGTACATTATGTCTGTTTCACTTAGCAGCAAATAAAGCAGAGAACTAACTCCGCCTTGGGTGTCTGCTTATTCTTACACTAGCTGCACCCTTAAATCTTTTCAATAATCGTTTCTAATTGTTCTACAGATGTAATCATTTGTCAGGAGGCATTTTGTTTTCTCCTGTGTTAAAGCATGTTCTAACAGACTAAGTACCCTACTTCTCTGGGAAAATACATAGCAAACCATCAAAACTAAGCATGTATATTCCGCATAGGCTGTGCAGTGTCCTTTAATATAATGTTAGCTGGACTTGCATTATTAATTGCGTTCTTGCCTTCATCCCATCATGATTTCCCTTTGTTTCAAATAGGCATACATGAAAACAGCAAGTCAGAGCCTTTAACTGTACGACAGAAATTGAATGTAAATAGGAGCAGGAAATAGCCACATACAAACCTTTTTTCAGAACTGCAGCCCGTTCTATCCCCAAGGTTTGAGATTTATTTAATTAAGAGGGGACTGCAGCGATTCCAAGTAGGTGGTGTCTCCCGATTAACCGTTGGTCAGCTCTGTCATGTCTGTTCTCACACAAGCTGAAGTTGACTGCCAAAAGTGCTATAAAACCGCAGGTCAGTCTAGAACTGTTTTCGGTTCTCCTAGACGCGCCGTGTTCAATTATAGCCTTAAAAGCCCTAATACAAGTGCAAGAATTTGTTTGCCATCACACAGAGGCGGGGCGAACCTCTGCAATGGTGGCGCCTTTGTTATCTCAAAGTCGCTGAAATCCTTTATACATTCCTTTTGTCTGGAAGGGGGAAATAGATTTTAATATTGAGAATTGAAAGGGAGGGAGGAGGGAGATGAACTGTACTCAGAGAGCAAAAGAGTCTTAAAAAAAAAAGCCTAAAGAGGAAACTAAATAAAGGCAAAAGTGTAGAATTAAGGAAGAAGTCTAAGCATGGATGCTGCAGAGTTCTTCTGCGGCTTAAAAACATTTTTACAATCCCCAAACGACAATGGAGTCTTCAGGTAGCACTTTGATGACATGCATATCTCTTACTTCCATCCACTTTCTGGCAAATATGTCAAGCTTGAAGATTAATTAATAATTTCAAGTTCAGCTCACAAACACTGAGGGAGCATAAAAGTTCTTGCAGCACACCAAAATAAAGAGTTAATTAAAGGGATATGTCCAGAGCATTTGATTTGTGATTCGTAACCCTTGTAAAATAAAAAAGGCATATAAACATTAATGCTAATAAATTAGTTTACTCCACTACAAAGTAATTACTTGATAATGTTGATATTTACAGCTTGAATTCAAATGTAATAGTTAACTATAATTTAGCGAAAATACATAATGGGAATATTTAGTCAGTGCACAACATGATAAGATTTGTTATTAAGTCAGTTACGATAAGCTAAGCAATAAATAAACAAATCGATGTTGACATTTAAATACCGAAGATCTCCAAAATTTACAATAGAACTTTCCCCTGATATATAAATACTTCCACTACATTGTGGACGTAGAAAAATTCAAAATGTTGTTATTTTAATATTTTTAGTTTTCCTTCCATTGCTCGCCCAGGTCTACAGGAACAGAGATGGTGAAATATTTCCAATTTCTTAATTACACCAACTTCACAATAGTCGTTTGTGGCCTTAGTGTAATTCTGTTTTACTGTTTTGATTAAAATGAGCCAGAACCTGAATATTTCTTTTCTGATATCGATAGGAAAAATGTTTTTTTTTTTTTCAACAGCTTAAGGTTGTTCATGCCTCAAAAGGTGCTGGCTTATTTCTCTGTTTTCTTTGGCAAAGATCATTCGATGGGATGTGCATTTTTGTTGGCAGGGACATACTTTTTAGTCTTTGCCCTGTACAATCCGCTTTCCACATCATCCCTTTCATGCAACACTAGTAAAAGCTTCACTACGATTTTAAAATAGGTCTATCTAGATCTCAACGTCCAGCGATGGTCTGAAGAAAAAATAAAAGTATCTGGGTGCTGGAAGTTTGTTTCTACGGGGTAATAGGATATAAAAATATTTTTAACAAGGCTTCTGGCAATTAAACATAGAATATTTGTGAAATCGGAATAGCCCAACATCTTTTGGTTTCCCAGGTCTTTAGCAGCACTGTTTAGGCAAAGAGATCAGATGCCCTCTTTACGCAGTGGTCTGGAATTTAAAGGACTTCCTAACATTGCAAATAAAGAAGGCAACGCTTTGGAGAAAAAGCAAAAAGAGAACCTTCATGATGGGAATAAAATGTTATTAAATATCTCTAGCAAAACTTGGATAAAATCGGACAGGGTATTTGAGGTTAATATGTTAAAAAGGAAAGGAAGACACTAAGCGCTTCGGAAGTGAAAATGAATGCAAGCATGTAATCTATTCACCATGAAAATCAGTACAGACTTGACCCTGGCACATTCTTCCAAGCAAAACCCTGCAGAGCGACTATCTTCTGCACAAACCAAAATATACCGACCGATTGCTTTGGGAGCATTCGATGCTAGAAATCAGATCGCAGGAAAAAACAATCATTTAATTTCTCTTGATTTTTTTTGCAAATACTGTATACAAATAAAAAAAATCTCACCTAACATGTGGGAATTGCTAATTCTTTCTATTCCACAGCGACCTGGTGCAATTGGTCAAACTGATAAGTAGGAAAAAGTGTCATGCGTCTTTTTGTCCTCTAAGGGTACACAAGGCAAGCGTGAGTTATATTTTAGATTACGTGCTTTTGGTGAGAATACCAAAGTGACGATCTGTTGCTTCCCTTGAGATGGCTACAAAGAAAAAAGGGCCCATACTTGCAGCTTGTCAATTTCAACATTTGGTCACATGACCAGCACCTCCCTGCTAAGGATGGGGATAGATTTCCACGTCAGCTTACGTCTCCAAATTTCTTACTTCACGGATCTGCTTCAAAGAGGCAGCTGCATTAGAGAATCATGTTAAGCTCAGCTAATGCGGAGAACCCGAGGTAGCCTAATGATGGATTTTGATGAGCGTGTTCCTTGTTCCTCTAACATGTATTTGCCAAGTTGTACTTACTACGTCTCGGGTCCTGATTTCTCCAGCCTCCCTTCTTTTTTGCCCCAGACCCCGTCTTCTCGCCCTATGACATACTCCTACTCTTCCAACCTACCCCAGGTCCAACCTGTGAGAGAAGTTACCTTCAGGGAGTATGCCATTGACCCCTCCAGTAAATGGCACCCCAGGAACAATCTACCCCACTGCTACTCAGCAGAGGAGATCATGCACAGAGACTGCCTGCCTGCCACCAACACGGCTAGCATGGGCGAGATGTTCGGCAAAAACACAGCAAACGTCTACCACCCCACCACCAACGTCTCGTCCAATTTCTATAGCACGGTGGGGAGGAACGGGGTCCTGCCCCAGGCTTTCGACCAGTTTTTCGAGACGGCGTATGGCACCACGGAAAACCTGTCCTCAGCGGACTATTCGGGAGATAAGAATGGCGAGAAAATGCCTCCGACAGCTACTGCAACTTCAAGTTCGGAAGGCGGCTGCAGCAGAGAGGCGGCGGCAGCAGCAGCAGCAGAGGAGAAGGAGAGGCGGAGGAGGACAGAGAGCAGCAGCCCGGAGTCATCTTCCGGCAACAATGAGGAGAAATCCAGCAGCTCCAGTACGTATAAAGGCAGCGCCCAAGCGCTTTATGAAAGGGAGTTTGAAATCTAGCGCACCACCGCTGTTAAATTTTTATATGCTGTTTTATAAGCATATAAGGTTTATGAAGGGCCTTTAGATTTCCCCCAACAAAACTTTGTTATAAAAGGCAAGATCACGTGTTTAGTGCTGAAATTGGCCGTGAAATACCCACCGGCCAATGGATGCCTTTAAAAAAAATCGTTCTCCTTCCCTTTTTTTTTTTTAAATAATAATAAAGGAGGGCTCTGTGGTCAAACTCTCGAAAATATAATAACGTTCGTTTGTGCCTGTAAAGTCACCAAAAAGGGATCCTGACTCCTTTGATATCAAGGTAATCCAGTGATTTTATAAAAGCCATGTGTTGCACCAGAAGTCTAGTTAGGGGCTGAATTCAAAGCCATCACCATTTTAACGATTGCACTAGCATAGTGTTTAGCAGATAAAGTAGCCGCCTGAACTGTAGCAATATATTAAAAGAAACAAATTAACCCAAAGCTGGCCTTTTTGTCTAAAGGAAGCCATTTTACTTAGGCATTATGGCAATTACGTGTTGCCTTCTGTCCAACAGTCTGTTACTTACAATTGTTATTCAATCTGTCAAAGTCTGATTTTTATATGTGTTTTTTAAAAGGCAAAGCAAGTAAACAACTTTGAAAAATACCTCTACAGTGGCTTGTTCCAGAAAAGGAAGTTTTTTTTTAAAAGGGATAAGACCAATATTTAATTTAAAGAGCTTTTGAACCTTGAAAACCTTCCAAACCACCAGAACTACTCTGTGTAGTGAACTTTAAGCCTATTGTGGCAAATTGAGAGACGACATTGCTATTATAACTATATACCTGCATTTTAAAAAACAGCGGAGTCAATCTGAATGCAATGATTTAATAGCAGCCTTAGACGCAGTGCCATTTCCACTGATTAAAAAGAAAGGGGGGGAGGAACACATTCATGGAAATGTAAAGCCAGTATCTGTGGACAAAATAAAAATCAATTGTAATGGTCTGGAGAAAGATTGGGGTTGCAAATGTGTTTACTAACCCTGATAACATAATGTCAGCTGAAGTGAACCAGGTGATTAAAACAGAAATGTCTATGTGCAGCTGTTTGTTTAGTCTGTCACACCACGGTACCAAGTATCGCATATAGCTTTTGAAAAGTGCAGGCACAAACAATGAGGCAGGTACTCTAATACTTGTTCTGTATTATGCCTGTCCACCTTGCCGAAGTGACACGTTGTTTGCCATCATTGCTTTTTCACATGAAGAAATGTGGGCTCTGCGTTTTCTGTACCCTTTCCCCATAGAAAGCTCGATAAGGTAAAGAGCTAGCCTGTAGAATAGGACCTAACCGTTATACCCATGGAGTAGGCAAAAAATTTTACAGATTTGCCCCTTGACTGAGCTTTTCCCAGTACCGAGTTTCAAACACTTCTGCCTTTTTTCATTCCACAGGTGGACAACGTACCCGTAAAAAGAGATGTCCATACACCAAATATCAGATTAGAGAATTAGAAAGAGAATTCTTCTTCAGTGTCTATATAAACAAAGAAAAACGCCTCCAGCTTTCCCGAATGCTCAATTTGACCGACCGTCAAGTAAAAATATGGTTTCAAAACAGAAGAATGAAAGAAAAAAAAATTAACAGGGACCGATTACAATATTACTCAGCTAATCCACTACTTTAAAACTCATAGCGTTTTTCAAAATGAGATTAAATTCAGATTTCGCCCTTGACAAGGTCAAGCCACAGGGTTACATTTAAGAAGGAGGTGTGTAACTGACGGGACTATGAGACCTATGATTTTACATACATGTAAATCAACTCTGGACTTTTAATTTTTTAATTTTTGATATTTACGTATCAACTGGAATTGATTTGATGCTGACCCACATGGCATCTAGCGCCAACAGGCCAGCCACAATCTTTGTTCTGAGTGCAAAATTCATACCTCTTACCTTTACAGACACTTCCGCTCGTTCTGTTCTGGTTTCAGTAATTAAAAGTGGGAAGTGAACCTTTGCCTATTCACTGTTTAACTATTGTTGATCTTGTTCCCTTGTTTTACTGTGGAATGTGTGTGTGGAAATTACAGGTCGAGTTTACGTGCTGAGGACCACTGCAAAACAAAGCTTCGCAAAATAATATTTTTTTCCTTCGGAAGAGAATGTCTCTGTTAGAGCAGAGCTCCATGACTAATTGATTTAAATAAAAATAAATACATATTCCTTTACAAGGTCAATCAAGAAAGTTATAGTACAGACGAAGTGATGGATATAATCGTGTTTTATTGGGTGCGGGGGGGGGGGTGATATGAAAGACTTGATTATTTACTTTAAAAATATGTCAGGCATAAATTTGCCATATATCGTAAAGAAACAATCACTGAAAATAAAATGTTGAGCAGTTGTCATATTAGCTCTCGATTTATTTATAACAACTGTCTATACCTTGCCATCCTTTTACAAACTAATCATGATCCCACATTTAAACGTTTAAAAGATTGCAAAATGAATTCCAAAGTTTTAAAAGAAAAAAATAAATAGAAAACTAATCTTCTGGCTTCTGGCTCACAAACTTTCTTCAGGAAATACCTGTGGAGAACGAGAGTTTGGTAAATACCACACAACACTTAAATGTAACTTGGATTTGTACAATGCACTAACATTTGAATCACCAAACTAATTTAATCTTCTATTTCTTTAGAAGGTTGCTTGTAAGGAATTTATTCAGAAGCCGAACAATGTAAATATGGTAATTTTGTTTTCATATGTTGTTGTCTACTTTAAATGTCATGAGCTCTACTTCGTCCCTCAGGCGACATATACAAAGAATGGATAGTTGTTTGAAGTTATTTTAAACATATACATATATATATATATATATATATATAAATATATATATTGTCCTGCAGGAACCAAAGCGAGAAAAATGCAATTTAAAAAAATATTTAAAATTCTATATCAGTTTACAAAGGATACGATATTCTATCGTTAAGGTAATTTGCTGTTGAGAGTACGTGAATGTATATTTCATACAGGAACAGTGTTTTACAAGACTTGTAAATAAAAAAAACATTACCTATTTTGTTTTAATACATTTTTTACATATTTTTTTCCTTTGGGGTGAGAGGGTGCCTTTTTTTCTCTACATGAGCAACAAATTGTTGATAATTATTTTTGAACAATCAGCTTACCAAATGGATGTAATTTCTTTTTACACAGTTCACAAAATGCAATATCTTTGTATTACATCACTGTTTTCAATATCTATCATCTATATGTATATACAGTTTTCTTTTAATACGCGAAAGTATTTGGTTGCATGTATACAATGAAACAGTGCACAAGGAAATAAAAAAATGGAAAATTTATATTTTTATTCTGGTGTTACATTACTGTGTATTGTTTTATCTAATCTAAATTTTACAATCAAAATCTACTGTGCAAGTTACTCGCCTATTTTTTCTAATCCTTCACTATCTTCCAAAGCACAATGTTCACACTGGTGAATAAACATGCAGACCAAAGCTCATTTCAATCTAAATTTCAGTGGATTAAAAAGAGGAAAAATAATGCTTTTAGTAATTCACTGTAAATATCACACCTTTGTTCTCAGCTGTCAAATACACACAAGACGATAACTTGTTATGTTCTAGGAATTAAAAATATATTTTTTATTTCAGACCACACATGTCTGGACGAACCATTTTAAAATTATTTTTAGTATCAGTAATGTTTGGGAATATTTTATCACCATAACCCTAAAGAGAATTTTAAAATGAGTTGACGTGTGTGTAAAGGAGTGAGAACATTGTTTTCTTCGAAAAGTCTTCCATGTGTGAGAGTGGTGGAACTGGGCTGTATGAAATTGTCCTTGATCTCGAAGAGGGGAAAAACAAAAGTTGGGAAAACAATGTCTAGATGAGACTGTGGTATGGAGAATGGCATTTTAATCTCAAATTCTTGTCCTAATCTTAATCAGGAAAAGAAAGTGCATACTGTTTTTGAATTGTTTACTGGCTTTGAACTTCTGTATTGCATTGGACATCACCCATAACCTTGAGGTGAAGGGCTAAATGGCTCTGGACCTGTGGTTGACAACCCCCACCCAGTCAGAAACGTCTCGTCAAAGGAAATTTTTTAAAAAATGAGAAAAGTAGTTTGCTTGCTTGCTTGTTTGTTTGTTTGTTTGTCTAGAATGCCACAATGGTATGCAAGTTTTAAAAGAGGTGGATGGAAAGATACACAGAGAGAGAGACAGAGAAATAGATGAATGGCAGTGAGTGTTTAGCAAGAAGCTTCCTTTCCTAGTTAAAAATTAACTGGTATTCATGGCTACTCCTGGAGGTAGTTGAGCCATGGCGTTTCTCTGGTTGGGATTTGATTTCCTAACCCAATAAAAACACATCCTCTGTGTTGCTGTGACAATGTGATTATAAAAAGTGTCCATGACTTGTTCATTTGCATATATGGAATGCCCTGCTATAAACTAAGCAGAGGGTCTACAGCAATTTTTTAGATATAGAAATTAGATCTGAATAACACTTGTCTGGTCACATTCTCTAGCATCCTTTTATGAGAATAGTGAATCTGAATTCGATAGTCAGTCACTGTTCCTCAGGTGCTCGATTGCCACAAGATGGCGTGCTTCAGATCAATGTCAAAGCCGCAGCGGGAGAAGAGAACCCCTGGAAAAAAAATCTTGGCCTTTGTTCACTTTACATTCTAGCAGCAGCACGTTAAATTATTGCACTTTCTATGCTACGGTTGGCAAAAGTAGCTTCAGTGGATTGCTTACTTGACACATGAAGTTAAACATTTCGCAAGGCATTCCTGAAAAATTTAATCCCGATTGACTTTGGTTTAGAAAAAGCATGAAGGTAAGTGCTTAGATCTGCCATATGTACAGAAATTAAAATGGAATGGGTTGTTATCAAACTAGTTCTTGGAAAGTTTGCATGAGCTTT
The DNA here is from genome assembly GCF_013100865.1 of Trachemys scripta elegans. Classification (NCBI taxonomy): domain Eukaryota; kingdom Metazoa; phylum Chordata; order Testudines; family Emydidae; genus Trachemys; species Trachemys scripta. Next base: position 60,739,314 of record NC_048299.1, on the reverse strand, counting down.
ATTTGTTTTGTTTCAGTTAAGCATTTTGGAGGAGAATTATAGAGAGGGGAACTATTCCAAAAAGTTGGTTATTAAACTTAATACATGAAAGAATATTTAAGAGACTTTTTAAGTTTTAGTTGACTATTTTTCTTTTACTTAATAAAGTTTTGGCTAACAGTATGGAAAAATCCACGTTATGGGGATTTTTTTTTCAGAAGAATACTGTAGATTTCTTCCAATTATACAAATCGTTGCACTGGAAATATGATGAAACTTGACATTTATGTGTAGAACGCTAAGGGTCTTCAGTCAAATAGAGCTATGATAACATACACTGAAAATGACAGGTAATTTTGATGTTCTTATTGGACTTGAACCGTAGTTTGCTTATTGGTCAAATTTTTAATGGAATGGCTAGGACAATATTTGTTTAAAAACGTCACTATTCTGAGGCAAACTTTACTCTTTTCTTAGTTGCAGCTGGAAATAGATGTTGGTAAACGTATAGTTAAAGTCACTTGCACAAGGAATAAAATATTTGATTGCGTATTAAGTGAGTGTTTGAATAAGACTAACTTTAAAATATTCATTATCTATCTATCGCAGATAGAACACTGTTGCAGACGGATATAGGTCAAATATACCCATTTTTTAAGGCGTGAGTTGGGATGTAGTTGCTAACGTATCTTCAACGTGTAATTTAGCAGCTACTGTACTTCTGGTTATTCCTCCTGTTTCTTCAGTTCCAGGCTTCATTATAAATTCTGCATTTGAAAAATGTGTGGTTCTGTGAATTCACTAGTTTAGCCGCATATTTTAATACACAGGGTCCTATAGTCTGAGTACTTTGCTTTTAAATATCAGATTCAAATACAGTTAATTTAAACTTTGCTTCCTGATTGTAATACTATGCCATCGTCAAAAGAGACTAATGAAACTAGTATGCAATATTTTGCACGAAAAGATCATTTAAAACATGTTCAGAGAAATGTTGAGTGAATTGTTAAAAACCCACATGCAATCATTATGAAGTATATTTTAGATCATTATCAGAATCTATGTATTAAGAAAATATATTACATGAAAAGTACAAGAATGTTGATCTTTTTTCACTTCCGCGGATAGGCGTCAATACTTAAAAAGGCACCTCAAAATAAAGCGGGAGGAATACCGAAAGCCCTTTTAGTAAATTCTATTTTACACCAGTCAGATTAGGCTTAGCATATTTGATCAAATATTTTCCTTGTTGTTCCCTTCCCCCATCCAGTACTCAAATGAATAAATCAAAGAGACCCAGCAGTAGTTAAAGCGCCCTCTGGTTACAAATTGTTTACTGATGGTCTTGGTCATAGGACAATATTAAAAAAAAACAAGCTTGCTTCTTACAATAACTGTTTATTATTTCACATGGTTTGGAATAGCGTGTTTTGGAGGAAAGAGTCTAAAAGAAATTCAGTATTTACTTTGCGTTAATTATTCATGGACACAATTCTATTTTGCGTGCTAATGATACCACTTCCTATACTAAGGGGAGGTTTTTCATAATGTTTTGTCACACCCTTTTCATCTAATGGTCTAAAATTGCAATTTGAGGCCAATATCTATCTAACCATCTAGCTAGCTCTCAAGCTGCCTCCACCTCGAAAAGGGATACTTATATTTTACATCAAAACTGTATTTAAAGAGAAGGTAGTCACAAAAAAGACAGTAGCTATATAACTTGAAATGTTTAATATTACTGTCTGTCCTAAATCTACATTAAAAGACAGATCTCTACGTCTGTACCGTATTAAGGGCTACATAGACGTTAGAAAGCACTAGAAGCGGTCTCACAGAGGTTAGTGATTAGGTAAATCCTTAAAAATGGTTCTGGTGTAATTTTTTTATACTGTATAGTAATCATAGGGGTATATACTTCGGAAAGGGCTCATCAGAGTTATGTGCAAAATACATTGCTAATCAAAATTAGTAAAACGGCACACAAAATATAAAATATATTCAGAAGATAGAAAGGCCTTCAGACGGCTGGAATACAAATTAAATTGCAACCTCAATTTCAAAAAGGATAACCTGCTAAAACATCCCAAGGTTCATTTTGTCCCTTATAGCGTGAAACAATTTCTAGTAAAGATAAAAATTGGTGAGCTAGTCATTTATCACCTTTCTTGGCGTAGACACGGTTTCTAAACCTCCTGATTGAAAGCCGCCTTCTTTGGATCAAATCCAGAAAGAAAAGTAAATCTGGCACACATACACGGTCCTGACAACTGACAGTTCTAATATTAAATAAGTATTCACTGACTGCATTAGTTTTTTGAGATTTATACAATGTAATCTACCTCTATATACTCATATAGGCGGCGTACACACGCCTATGACAAACTTCAGGAGGGTTTACATTTTAGTATATTGCAATTTGCCCACATCAGAAACAAAAACATATTTTAATTAGCATACAAAATAGCATCAGCCGATTAACAGTGTTGTACCTTTTGTTTTGTCTAGGAAATAAGAAAGAGATAAATCATTATTTAGCTTGATGCATTTTAAAATTTCGAACCAGAGTTTGCATGAGGGTGAGCTGTCCTTTTTAATTTATTTCTTTTAGTTTTTAATTTTTAGTCTAACCAATAAAAGAGTTTAACGACTCTATTAATACATCCATTACACTTTTCTTAGATTAGTAAAGTTTTATTTTGATCTTGTTGTCTGTGTATGCCATTAATTTAGATTCTCCACCAAATAACACTTTTACTTGCTTAGATGCTTTTTAAACTGTACTTGCTCATTTGTATTTACCTCCAGATGGTGTTGCTTATATAAGCAGAATTTAGAAGAAACTCTTTCTCCTCCCTTGGAATAGACAATATTATTCAAAATTTCTTTAAAGTCGCGGTTAATCTTCAAGAGACACATTGTTAAGTGTTTAAAATGTAGTAGCTACACACGCTGCATGCCAAATTAGTTTAGTTTATCCAAAATTGGCCATTATCTTTTATAGTTAAGAATCAAGTGAACATTATTAGTTTTACTTCACTGGGTTTGATGATGTTAGTTACTATTTGCCTTGGCCTTGTTAGCGATTAAAGAAAGCACAGATAATACACAGCCGAGTTGAGTTCATGATCTAGACTAAGTGCTTTGACCATCAAAGCAACACTGTTCATTACTATAAACAAAACAATAAAGGGCATAGATTTCTGCTTCCTGTTGCAAGTTATAGGTGAATACCTATCCTTTGGGTTAAAGTAATCAGCATTACTAATGCTAAAAATCAATCCCTCTATGGCAGATCTTTTGCTACAAAGGATAAAAGAAAGTATTGAGTTAAAACCTGTTTTCTTTCTTTGATTAGTCTGTGTCCTGTATTTCATCTCCCTGATTTCTTTGCTTTAGCATTTTTTAAAAAGGCAAATCCAACTATTTTTATAAAATTTGCAATCGTTTTATTTAGGCTGACAAGGATTTTACATACTTTTTCTATGATCCTTTTTCACTTTAATACAAAATTAATTTTAATTTTAAAAACTAGCTGGTTATTTAAAAAAAACAGTTTTGGAAGGATTTCAAGCGTTACTCTTCTATTAGTGTAGTTTCTAGATTTGCAATCCATTTCTATATAATTTGGCAAATACAGAATAAACACGCCGCAAGAGCAGACTTCCCCGGTGTAAATTTTATACCTGATTTGGGTAGAGAAATGTATTTGGAACGTGGAACTAAGGGTCACATTTCATTTTATTTAGATCTGTATTTATAACGCTAAGCCTATTGATAATAACCTTCTTGTGTACTAGCCAATAAACTGGTTCCTTATATGGTATTAATTTTGTTAGCAGTGATATGGCCCTCACAGGAATCTGATAAGGGTTTGTCTATCACACATTAACACATTGTGGGGTAAGTCGAGTTTGGGAAATACACACAATATTACAGCAGGAAAAGAAAAAAGTAGAGGGATTCCGATAGGCTGTTTGATGTCCCCAGATCACTGCATTCGACCATTACGTCCTACTTTGGCAGTCGTATGTAAGCAATGGTATAATGCTCATTAGATAACATTTGAAAAATAAGCAGCATTTCCATAAAGATTTTATGGGCACTGCAAAGTTGTAACAACCTCTACCAGCTCACAGCGTTTCCAGCTGACAGGGAAAGAACCTTGGGAGGGCCCCTTCAGCTTAATTTGCCCATGGAAACTAACATTTGTGTCCCGCTGTTTTCTGTACGTTTCAAAATAACTTGTCTAGGGGAATGTCAAAATGTGGAAAGGAATTTCCTCGTTGTAGGCAAACACTAAAATATTAAACCACGTGAGGCTCGACAGATCAATAGATCGAGGGGAAATGTACAGCGTACAGTTGACACTGTTATTCTTGTAATATTCTCCTCGATGCTTTGAACGCCAAGGGTACGCGCTGCAGGAGTGTATGGCTGAACGCCTGCCTGTTCTGACTGACACAGCCAAGCGTGGTCAGAAAGGAAGCCAAATGACCACTTTAACTGTTTCCTTGGCATTCTTATTGGTTACGGCTGGCTTTATGGCAGAGCTGGGTGCCAGAATGAGGCGAGCATTAAGATTTAATGAGCAATATTTATTTTTCAAACGGTTATTTGTACTCATCGGGAAGCCAAAGACAACCGATCCTTTGCTTTTAGGATCTGAGGATCAGCTTTGTGTTTTAAACAGAAGACCCATATGCTAAGCGGGCATGTGTCACCGAATGCTTTAAAAATATTTAAAAATCCCACGCAGCTATAGACCCTGCACAAAAGACCATGTTTTCTCCAAGTCCGTTGTATGATTTTAAAATAGCATAAATGAGAGATGATATAAGTGAACCATCATCCAGCTATTTCATTACAAAGTCTATCCAACGCTCCGTCTGCATGCCTGTCTGTCTGCGCTCTGCCTAGGAGCTCCGCTACAATTACACATTGACTGTACAGCATTGTCTAATATCCCAGGATTAGTTGTTTTAGGATTTTACTGAGGAAATGGACGGTACATTTTAACAGATTCACAGTGAATGATTCAAATGAGAAAATGTAAAACATAAGTACCGATATATAAACACGTAGGGAGGGTGGTATCATGTGGGAATCCATTTTCACTGTTTAGATTTGGATTCTTTCTGTGACTTCTATCTTTTCATTTGAAATGTTAACCAGATTTAGGGACAAATCCAAGGTGAACCATAGTATTAGAAGATGCAATCACAATATTCTGCCACAATGGAATTAGTTATTAATTGATTCTTCAGTACTCTAGCCAACAACTATTCATCTCTAGTACATTTCAGACTAGTTTACAGTAATTCACATTTGGTGGTGATATTAGTCTGGGAATAGCTAATTTCTTAATAATTTAAGGCTACAGAAGCCAGAATCCTTTATAGCGTCAAATGGTGCGTGATAAATAATAACATTTTTTTAAAAAGTAGGCAATCAAATAAAATGTCACAGACCCCAGCCGTAAAAACAGAGGATTCCCGGCTTTATTAATATCATCACAAACACATGCTGTGCAAGGAGGCGAGCACGCCTTACTTCCGGAAAGCACAACTGTAGGAAAAGAAGTGATAATAAAAGGTTTATTTATATCCCGCTTCATCCTAGGTAATAATAAACATCAGACTGCTCTGCTACTTTATAGCAGTGAATGTGATAATAGAAGAGTATAACGTATGCTAACACTAAAATAAGGTAGGAAATTGTTTTATACTTTTCAGCGTGCATCTGTATCTCCGCATACACGTATACCCTATATCTACCTATAGATATCGATATGGGTAGATTTAGCTGTGCGTCTATATGGAAATAGATATTACACATTAATATACATATATATTCTAAATACAGAGGTCGACCTGAGACCAGCTCTCTGCATACGAAACCAAACTGGGAGGGGTTGCTGGTAGGGCTTGGGTTTCCATTGGCTGTAAGCATTTGCCGTGGTGCGGGGGTATCTCTAATCATATTCAGCATGTTTTGCACAAGAAATGTCAGCCAGAAAGGGCTATCGGCTCCCTTCGCCAAATTATTCCACAACAATGTCATGCTCAGAGAGCCCGGCTGCAAACTCTTTTTTGGTAGACTCCTTGATCAGCTCAGGCAGAGGGGAAGGAGGAGGAGGAGGCGGAGGAGGAGGAGGCGGCGGCTACTATCCCAACAGTAGTGTCTTTTTGCCACAGGCATCCGATTTGTCGTATGGGTTGCAAAGCTGCGGACTTTTCCCAGTTTTGAGCAAACGCAATGAAGGTGCTGCTCAAAGCATGGTCCCCACTTCTCATCCCTACATGTCAGGGATGGAGGTCTGGCTAGAGCCCCCAAGATCCTGTCGCCTGGAAGAGCCTGAAACCCAGCAGGCTACCTCCTGCTCTTTTGCTCAAAACATTAAAGAGGAGAACTCTTACTGCCTCTATGATTCAGACAAATGTCCTAAAGGTGCAGCTGCCACAGATCTATCTACTTTTCCAAGGCTAAACGCTGAGGTCTGTCCCATGAACAACGCTAGTGGGGTTCCTGTCCCAGGCTACTTCCGCTTGTCTCAAGCTTATGGCACTTCCAAGAGCTACAATGCTGGGCAAGTTGTTGCTTCCCAGTTCACACCGCAGCCCCAAGTTCGTTTTGATGCGGCTCCATCTTTGCCTTCAGTCCCAACAGAAGCGGGGAGGACAGAGACCGAGGAGGCTTCCCCCAACACCTTGGCTTGCGTCTCCCAGAGGGAGGAAGACGCCCAGGCTTCGTCTTCGACCGCAGAAGAACTCTCCCCAGCTCCGTCAGAAAGCAGCAAACACTCTCCTGAGAAAGAACCCATAGGTAAGCAAATAAAAGCCGTGTGAGGATGATAGTTACATCACAAATGGAAAGGAGGATTCGAGCAGCCTGCAGAGCTGGCAAGAAGCGCCGCTCAGACTGACCTTCTGAACTTTTTAATATTTGGGCGTGGGGATGTAGTAAAAAATAATGTCCATCCTATAGTTTAAATGTTAAAGCCTCCGCTCTGGGCAAACCTTAACCTGCATGCGGTTTAAACATATAGAAAAACAGAGATCCATCTTCCCAGTTGATGTGAGGGTGCCTAAGAGATAACATAGATGTTTGTAAAGCATCCAAAATAAGCAATAGGCAGTGCCAATAAATAAACCCATTAACGGGGTAAGTTATATTTTACGATCCAGAATGCTTTTCAAAATAACTGGCGCGTTGAAATGTTCTTTCTATGAACTGCTATCAAATTAGACTGATGAATGCTCCACGAATATCCTTCAGTGTCTTCAATAGATAACAGGGCTGTTATTATTTATTATTGTGATCCCATAGGCAAAAATAAAATCCTAGTGGGCGATATTGTCAGACTTTTAAGTTGCTGATCATTTTACAATTGATTTTTTTAGATATAATACAGTTGCTCTATTAAACAAAAAAGGAAAACCAAAACCATCACCCTCTCCACTAACAGACCAATATCTAAATAATAGCAACAAACACCTACAAAGGGACCTTAGTTTGTTTTTAAAACTGGGTAGAAGCTTCCTACTTAAGCGGGAAATAAGGCGAAATAGCTCATCTTGTCTTCCATCTGCAAAGCTCGCTTATAAAGTTTAAATCCGCAGTTTTTCCTGACGCAGTTTTGAAAAGAATAAACTGAACTGCAACACAAGGGTTGGGCGGGGGAGCCATTTAAAAAGCCACTTCCATTAAATTAACTGACCACTGACGTATCTCTATCACTGTAGGAGCCAACCATTCTTTTCATTAGGAAAATGGAAACACAGACGTTCAGTTTTAATGATCTCTCCGGGCTTTTGGGGGCTAGATTTTTAAAGGAAACGTCGACTACTCTAAACAAGAGGCTGAGGTGCCCGCAAGGACTCCCTAATTTAGAACTGTGACCAGGGGGCGCAACTTGAGGAACCCCTTTGCCTCTGTCATCTGGTAATGTCCCTTTTTTACTTTCTTAAAACTAGGCAATTCAAAAGGAGAAAATGCAGCAAACTGGCTAACCGCAAAAAGTGGCAGAAAGAAACGATGCCCCTATACCAAGCACCAAACTCTCGAGCTGGAAAAGGAGTTTCTATTCAATATGTACCTGACTCGTGAGCGTCGCCTAGAGATCAGCCGCACAGTCCACCTAACAGACAGACAAGTTAAAATCTGGTTTCAGAACCGCAGAATGAAACTGAAGAAAATGAACAGAGAGAATAGAATTCGGGAGCTCACAGCCAACTTTAATTTTTCTTGATAAACCTAGAAGCACATTTTTTATGGTTTAAAGAGCCAGTATCATTTTCCTAGGCTTTAGTAATCTGCACCTGTATGGATTAAGGATTTTATACATTCTCAGTATGTCCATAACTTCTTTATAGCTATTTCTGGGGGGGAAAGCCATAATGATGCATAAAATTCCGTGTGTGCCGCCCTTGTTCCATTACAATTCCCTTGATGTTATTTGCTTCTTTAGCTTTGAAACAGAGACATATGATTTCAAGAGCTGCAAATATATTTTTTCCTCTTGAAAAAGTAAGCAAACCCGGTTAAAGACGCGTTACACTTTTAAACGATAAAAGGTATATGTGGACCGTGTGTAGCTTAATAATGAATAATTGAAGCCTTGCCATAGTTCTATGTAATGGGAGCTCAACTTTTCCCCCTCCAAATGGCAGGAGTTCCAATAATTAAATGCAGGCATGCTTTAAAAGAAGGGCTTCAGGGGAACTGGTGTTAGCCCCTGTTTTCTTTTCCTTTTCCTTTAACATAACAACCAATATCTGAAGCTTTAAAATTGGCCAGGAAAATGAAACCTTTTCTCTTTAAGGATATAAAAGATCTCGTGTTGCTTATGGACTAAATTATTACACTTACCTCTGAATTTCACCCACTCTGTCTGGTTGTAGATATTGACCATAATGTAGTTTTGCTTAAATATGTGGAATTAGTGGAATTTTGTCTATATATGACGTTACCGCTGGTAACGCATGACAAGCACACAACAATCCCCCCCCTGTCTTGAGAAAAAAATAGTCCCTTTTGCTAGCTAAGTTCATTGAACATCAGAAGGACTTGCTGAGCCAAAGAGCGAGGGAGAATGTGTCTGTTTATCCTTTATACTGTGAAGTTACATGCATAAAAAAGGTCAAACGTGTAGGTGCAAAAAGAAATAAAGAAGGGGAAAATATAAATACAGATATGTATAAATGTCTATTATTATAAAAATGACGATACTGGTTTAAGCAAATGCATTCTATCATTATTATAAATGTTAGTTCTAGCTCTATCTAGTACTTACCTTAAATCGGAATAAATTAATATTGTAATGCTGCTGTGCGTGAAAAGACGATGTTTATGTTCTCATAGAAGAATAAAAGACGTGGAATGAATCCTTTTAATTTTACCTCTTTTTGTGACTGTTTATCCTCAGGTTCTACTTTATGTCTTCAAGAACTTTTACAACAGGAATAGTTGCCTAAACACCCTGCAATTACTTTAGGAATCTATTTAAATATTACCTAGACGGTCGTAATTTGTCTGGGCCATATAGCAATGGTGCAGTAAGGTTTGTCGGCTTTTGTTCAGTTTTATGACTTGCTAGTATATCTGGATTGTTGCTGTCTTGGACGAGTGGTTTCAGTTGAGTGAGGAACTGCATAGACAGAGGAAGCAAATTACTATTTCTTGAGTGTAGCGTATTGATTTTTTGTTTGTTTGTTTGTTTTGGAAAAATAAAACACCTTGAAATATGCTGATGTTTTTGACTCCAAAGGATGGTGAAAAACCTAGCTTTAGCAGATGGCTCAGAAGAAAATCATAAAGGTGAGCACATGTAAATGAGGGTATTACGGTCTTGTTCTCCTTATCAAACTGGTCCTAGCCGCTTTTACACATCAGTATCCTCTGCCTTTCTACCTGTCTGCATGTTGTCAGGCTTATTTAATATGCTTTTTCTTTCCTTGCTGCATGTTTAAGTAGAGTTTTGCACTAGAGGAAAACAAAGTATAGGGCCTGAATAACGGCTACAGCTAATTCTTTCTTTTGGGGGGAGGGGCGGCGGAGATAGACTTAACCCGGGCTTATGGCGAGTCTTTAGCTTTTTATGATGTACCATTACCGCGCACGGCTTTTCTTCACTTTTTCATGTGCATGGAGAATTAGAAGAAAAACTCACAAGAGAATATCCCCCCCCCACACACACACATTTTAAAAAATCCTAGTCAGATTGGAGTCGGTGACCGGTGTAGGATGTGGGGGAGCGAGGGGAGGTGGAATGTTTTGGTCACATTTCTGGTTTTATTTTTATAGCGGGATCCTTGCGTAAGGAACACGGCTATGGGGAGCGTAATAATTAGAGCGCTGAGAACTGTTCTGTAGTTTAGGTAGTTTCATGTTGTTGGGGCTCCACCTTTCTCTCTGCAGCACGAAACTGCCTTAATTACTTCAGTTGAAATCATCACCAGGTATGATAGTGCGAGTTGGTTTACTACCGAAGAAATCTTACAGCTGAAGCTATCTGTAGGCGTCAAGTCCCAATGCCATTGTTTCCTATCAGCAACGAAGGTTCATTCACTTCCCAATAAACGTTGCAGCCAAGGGGGAAATCTCGGGGAACTCTTCAAGGTTAGCTAGTTCTTGAGTAAGCCTGCTTGCTTATGGAATTTTTAAATATATCTTGTCGTCTCCATTCAAGGTCAGGTGCGCTTTACATTCTGCTCAGCAATTGTTCTGTTTTTGTTGTTGTTGTTGTTTTTGCTGGATTTTTAAAATGCGTTACTATTCAATTGCGTGCCAATATTCATACACTCTGTCATCCTGAGTCCTTGCAATGTAGCGTCAATATAAGTAAGCAAAGGTAGCGACTGCAACCAGACCAGAGACGGAATCTCATTTTTTTTTAAGATATTTTATGTCATTGTGTCGCCTTTTTTTTGCCTGCACACTGTTGTGTTATTTCGTGTCCATCTCAGCCTTGAGTGTACCTAAAATCTAAGTCTGCTTCTACATATGTCCAGGGATTAATCATATATTACACAAAAGGACTTTACCGGAGGCGAAGGGGTAACCAGAAGTGATTTAAAATCGGCCGAAACCCATTTCCCTATAGCTCACAAGGCCTCGGTTACGATCATTATTACAGTGTGTCCAGGCGCCGACATTCCATTGAGGCTGAATGAGCAACAGCGACCTCACTGGGCCTTGTGCAGGGGATCTAGCGCTGCCGGCTATTGTGTACATAGACCAAACAGAAATAGGAGCTGCAGCCCTTGTTTAGATCACAGGCACAACATTTATCCTTAACGTACATGATCAAGATTTCTTCTGGCTGCAAGGACTTGGGAAGTATTTTAAAATTGAATATCATTTTTGATCATTCGTTTTTAAACTTTTCAGGGCTCATATACGCTACAGTGAATAAAAATAGTTTGGAAACGGGATTTTCACGGATTATGTAGATGTGTTATAATTAAATTCTCATAGGAAGGGATGCATTTACAAAGAAAAAGTCAAACCTTTCAATTGCAGACATATGACTTTGAGTGTATATGTCTGTATACACACTGTATGTATGACGATGTATACTTATGTGTTTGTGTGTGTATATCTATCTATCTAAGTTATAGCGTGTGTACATAGGCTTGCCTCTGCTTTATTTAAAATTTTCTGTGTATAATTCTAATTTCATGAGCACTTATCTCAAGTTCTATACAAATTTCCATTTTAAAATTTCTGGAACTGGTTAGTTTTCAATGGAAATAAGTTCTTTAAGAGGCGATCCAGCAATTCCCATTCAGTCAAGACTGAACATTCCTACAGACTATTTATCCAAATGCCAAAGCCTATATGCAAGCTCTATAGTGCATTAATAGATAAATTGCATTTACTATTTCCCTTCAGTTAAAAATAGCAATATCCTTTCTGTTACATTAGGTTTAAAAATCGTATCTAAATTGCAGCTGTAGAGTTCTGATTATACAGGTATGGAGGACAGAACCTTTTTTAAAATTACTACAGATGAACTGTTTCTCTTCTAAATACCCCGAGATACCATATAGACGGACCAATTTTATATTATTTTTTTTCCTGGTGGTGACTATCTAACTGTCTACGTGATTATGTTTCTTATAGTTTAAAATTATTTGTGATGCAAACTATATCAAATTAATAATTTCAATACGCTGATTATCAGAATTTAAAATTGATTTAAAAAAAAACTCGCCATAAAAGGGGAAAAAAGAAAGGAGAACATATTGAGTGTGTTAGTCAGAAACCTGCCTGAAAATAACGTTATTTATTATGTATTATTATTTTAACTCTAGGTGTCTTTCAGTCTCCTAATGCTCCTTTAATCCTGCAGCAAGCAATTTTCGGAATACATAGGGTGTTTAAGAATCTGCCGTATTATTTTACATTCTGTCTATGTATGTAAGTGTGAGCAATCAAAAATGAAACACGCTGCAGCTTCAGTACCCAAATTCTAACACAAACATCCAGGACTCCTGGAGTTAAGATTATTTTTCTTACTGGAAAAAGGAAGTTCTGCAATCACATTTCACCCCAGTTGATTCAATAATAAATACAAATGACGTGGAGTTCCGTCTTTCAGTAATAGACATAGAGTTGTTTTTCTATTGCGGTATGTCAGTACATGCATAAAAAAAAAGCTATAATGAGTACATAGAACTTTATTTCCATTAAAAATGTTGTAAAAGAACGGATTGCCATTCGCTTGGGCAATCTGTAGGTTTTTTTTTTTTTTTTAGGTTTTCTGACTAATGTATTAAATAATAGTTTCTTATAGCTTTTGTGATTTCAAATCAGGATAGAAACTGTTGTTAAAAATTACATCTCTGTAAGCTTTCTGGTGTAGTTGTTGGGAAAAGTTGAAAAGAAACAAAAACAGAGCGCGCGAGAGAGACCAAATAGTGATGTAAAACTAATGAGAAACATATTTTTGCATGCAGAATATTCACACATGAATTTAATTATTACGCAGTTGCTCTGCCGTTTGCTGGTCTCTATGCTGAATAATATTTTTCAAATGCAGTTGACAGAGATGTTTTCCCCCTCCCATTGGTCTCTTTTTCCTTGCAACAACAGGAAATAAGCAGCACACACATAAACAGAAGAAGATAATTAAATCAATTGTCATACTTTCAAATGTTTCAGCCATTAGTTTAATTCATAACACTGGACTTGATCTGGGAGCCTTATCACTTTTTTTTTGTATAGGACTGTAACCCTCCGCTTAGTTTTGATGCTGTAGTCTGTGCACAGAAGTCAAAGAACGTGCCAGCAAATACCTAGATTTGCACATAAATTTGATTAATCAGAATGTGATACAACATAATGCAAGTGCCCTTTTTACAGTACAGCTGAGAAAAAGGGTGCCTTTCGGCGATGAGGAAGAGAATGTTTTTCCCCCTGCTGCTTTGGTGCATATTTAAGAATTAATCGTCTTGATAAACACTCCTCCCCCTCCTCCCCTTTCTCCTCTCTTCCTTTCTTGTTCTGGTTTAGCTCCGTTCTAGATATAATATTAGCTACATTTCAGGAAGGCAGGTCTAAAAAGCTCTTCTGTGCAAACAGACATAAAAGTGGAAATAAATTCAAACAGTTGAAATACATTCAAACAATTTGGTGGAGAAATCAACCACTGTATTTGTTCTATTAAAGTCGATTTTACTTCACTCGCTTTAATTATACTTTTCCTGTGATAATTGTGTGTGTGTGTGTGTGTCTGAGGTGTTTTAATATAATGTAATTGGCAATGTTCCAGGAGTGCATATTCGTTCAAATTTCCTTTCACACCTTCTATTAAAAGATAGTTTCGAAACCCGGTAAATTTACAAGGAACACAGTGTTTATAGTATAATTCAAATGCATCGATTAATTCTTGTGTAGCTGGTTAAATGAATTTTTTGGAGATTCTTATTGTGGTTTTGAATCTGGTGCATTCGGGATTTCGAACTGGAGTTTGTTGTCTTTAAATGTGAAAAAACAGTTGTTCAGAAAAGTCCAAGATCCAAGACTAGTTAGTGGTGTCTATACAAATACAAATTTAAATATCGATTTAAAATATTTCTATATTCCTCCTCTGGTCTGTGTGGTAAGGAGCTACTCTGTAGATTAGTTTCGGTAAGAGACTGTGATGAATTTGACTTTTCATTGCCAGCTCCAGTTAGCTCGGAACTAAACGGAACAGTATTATTTACAGTTAGTTCCCAAACTAAACACAATAGTATAATTTAACCTTTCCAAGCTCTCGTAAATTTTTACTGCTGTGAAACACAGCGATGCAAATGAATATGCTCATAGTTACTGACTTAATAACATGCCTGTGGCTCCTGAAACAATAACTCCTTATGAAATATAATAAATATATATTTAAATACAGTATACCGCAACTGCTATTTTGCTTTTTTATTACTTCAATTACTGTATAATTTTATGTGAAGGTCTCCGATCACAAGGTTTTTGCTGGGAACACGAACCACTGATGGGATGATTAATTATGATATAAAATAGTCCGTTTAAAAAGGGTAATAATACAAAATCTGATCTTTTAATCTCAGTTGGCCACAATTAAAACAAACTTTATAGTATAACTCAAATATCCCTTTGCATAAAAACATATGGCTTTGCTATAAAAATTATGACTGGAAAACACTGACCCATTAATAGCCTGCGGAGTGATTTATACTTTATTGTTCTGCTACCCTGCCATGTGACTCCGGCAACCAATGGGCTGACAGGCAGCCTTCAACTTATTAGGTGACTGTACTTCTTGCAAGGACCAAGTTGTTACATGAAATCTGCAGTTTCATAATTTCAGCAGGTCCTGCTCTGTGTTTGTTGAATGGCAATGTCGACTTCAGGGACGCTCAGCAATTATTATGTGGACTCTTTCATAATTCACGAGAGTGAAGACCTGGTGCAGTCCAGATATGCCTCTGCTCCACTGGCACCGCCAACGAGACAGCCAGCCCTGAGCGAGCACCCTGAATTCACCCCATGCAGTTTTCAGTCGAAAACTTCAGTCTTTAGCACTTCCTGGAACCCCGTTCACCCTCCGAGCGCTAATAATGTGCCCACTGTGTACCATCCATATGTGCATCATCAGGCACCAATGGCAGCGCCTGACGGCAGGTACATGCGTTCGTGGCTCGAGCCTATGCCGGGCTCATTGTCTTTCCCTGGGTTACCTTCCAGCAGGCATTACGGCATTAAACCTGAACCGCTGTCGGCCAGAAGGGGTGACTGTACCACGTTTGACACGCACACGTTGTCTCTATCTGATTATGCTTGTGGTTCTCCTCCAGCTGATAGGGATAAGCAACCCAGCGAAGGTGCGTTCTCTGAAAATAATGGAGAAAATGAGACAAACGGAGAAAAACCACAGATTGATCCAAGTAAGTGCAACTGCAAGGGTAATGGACTTCAGGTCTCTGAGCAGGCTGCAGGGAGGTTAGCATCTTGGGCTAACTAAATGACTAGCAGTTGCCGTTGCTCGGGTGTAGTTCGATCTTAAAGGAAACTGTGCATGTCTAAACTCTTAAAACGTGAATTAGAATGCCTGAACGTCCAGGCACAACTCGGCCAGGCGTGGTTTCCCCGTGTACGTACTTTTGGGAAATCCTTGGGAAGCATTGGCTTCTTTTGTCACGACTATCTTGAAAGAAACAGCCCAGGGTAGTTACTGTAAGGTTGAAAACAGAAACCTCTTCATTTACTTCATTTTCTTGCTGTAAATCTAACGGAACAATAGGCTCAATGTTAATGCACAAAATAATGCGTATGCAAATAAGGCGAATAAGCAACCGAGGCTTAATTGAGCCAGCTGTATAGTGACTCGCTATCTCCTTGAAACCTTACAGTGGTGACACGGGAGAAGATCAGAATTAAAAACTGAAACGTTTTCCCGGTGACATTCTAAGCCCACTAGTCCTCCCTGGGCGGTGAGGAGGAGGTGGGACAGTCTATTTTAAAATCACATTCTATAAACAATATCAAGGCGAGAGTAGGCGGGGGCTGGGCTTTTACCGCGTGCGATTCTATGTGACCTCTCCATGTGTCTGTATTTTGATTCCATTGTGCCTAACCATCCTGTATGTCTGCTGAAATGAAAGGAATGTCGTAAACCCTAATATCAGGCTACCTAAGCTTTTAAAGTCAGGGCACCAAACTGTGGTGCGACGTGGCTTCCTCCCTCCCCTGAACTTCTCCTGCTCTTTTATTGTAGATAATCCAGCTGCAAATTGGCTGCACGCAAGATCCACTCGGAAAAAGCGCTGTCCGTACACCAAGCACCAAACGCTGGAACTGGAAAAGGAGTTTTTGTTCAATATGTATCTCACTAGGGACCGTAGATACGAAGTGGCGAGACTCCTTAATTTAACTGAGAGACAAGTGAAAATCTGGTTTCAGAACAGGAGGATGAAAATGAAGAAAATCAACAAAGACCGAGCAAAGGATGAATAATGAGGAAACACAGGTTACTTTTTTTTTTAAAGAAAATCCTCCCTCCCCCCGCTCCAACCCCACCACACAATGCAACTGTGCCCAGGCCTCGTTTTTTTGTCATGGCAAATTCTAATCGTTAATGTACCTTGTAACAGTAGCATTGAAATATCCGTTTGCCAGTGCTACTGCGGAGGTACCGTAATACTTTTAATTTTATAATAGGAAAGAAAAGGGGGGCATTAGCACGGAGGCTGTTTATGGGCTTGTATAATTCTACCTGTTCTTCACTTACAAAGAAACAAAACAAAACAAAAAAAACTACCTTTTTGTAATGCACAACTATTTACGGACTGTAGAGTTTAGACTACGTAGTTAATTTAATTTGCCCTTTGCGCGGCAGAGAGAGGTCTGCTGTAATACTTGAACACTGTGTTTTATTGTGGTAATTATGTTTGTGACTCAACTTATGTGCTTGGGTGCTGTACCAGATGTGATTGTGAAAGCTAGAATTCAATTTGAACTCAGGTTGTTTATTATAAAAGTTGCATAGAGTATAGCTCTGTAGTGTAATAAGTCTTTTCTGTATAACTAGACAGTAAACCTTTGATTGTAATATCTATCTACCCCCAACCTATATATAGAGATATCTATATATATATACCAATTTAAACAAACAAAAATAATCATAAAAAAATCGCCGGGGTATCTAAGAATTATGGTTCTCAAACTATTACCAAGCAGGTCATTTTAGTATGAAAAGTTGATATATATAGTACTGTCTTTGTCAGCTGTATATATAATCTATATATTAAGGAAAAAGTAAATAATCAGACTAGCTTAAATATTGTTTTTGCACCAGTAAGCAGTTATCAGATTTCGGAGCTATACATATATGTGAAAAGGGTAACTACCTATGGTTTACGTTTTAATTTTAATCAAATAATTTGAAGCTTATTGTAATGAAGTTTAATTTTATTGATAATAAATTATACACTATAAAAAGCTACATTTGGTTATTGTAGATTTGTATCGAATATAAAAATCTGGGAAGTTATGTTTATGCAGAACATACACTGTATATTTTGCAATAGTTACCTCATGGCCTACTGACCAAATTGTTGTGTTGAAATGATATTTAACTTTTTGCCAAATAAAATATATTGATTCTTTTATGTTTTGTGATGTTTTAACATTATTAAGAAGGGGCTCATCTGTACAACCCAACATAAAAACCAGTAGAAACTGCATGGTTAGAACAATTGTGGTAGGAATAGAAATTTATTTGATCCAGGTTAAATGCACAGCTATATGAGTGCAAAACCTGAATAATAATATATACTAATTATCTTTGTTTAACCTACAGAGTGCATAAAAACACCCAGATACAATTATGTAATCCAGTGTTTAGAAACATATTCAGGAAACCCTTTAAATACTATGGAGTGCATGCTTTGGAGTTAACGTGTTTGAATAATTTTTTTTTAAAAGAACAAGACGGAAATAGTCAAAACTTTTTAGAGGGACAACAATGTAAATAGATTAGACATCTTAATTTTAGTTGGCACAGTAAATTACCCCATTATAAAATGGGCATAGCTAAACTGGCTGCAAAAGGTTTGAGAAACCCTAGCTTTGCCAATATATTAATTTTATCCCCTTCCATATATAATGTAATTTGCAAAATATGTCATTTAAAAGAAATTTGCAATCAGTTATTTTTCTTCTCCTTTATTTGCATCTGCAATTTTTCCTCTGAAGTGGCTTATGACACGTAAAATAAGCACATTGCGTTTTACTATCTCTAAGGGTAAAGGTTTACAGACAAGAAATGATATTATTATTTATGAAGTCTACTTTGGTCGCTGTTTTAGTCCAACTGAGAAAATGTGCCTCGCAACAAGCTAGTGCAACGAAGCCAAATACATGAAAGAAGGTTTATTAAAGAAAGTTTATTTTGGGTGAAAGTTATTTTTTTTCCAGCTGAGCAACAAAACCAAATAGCAAAGATCGTGAGCCAGCTAAAGTTATCCCTTCTTTAGGCCGACATCTTACCGCCCAAAGAAGGAATCTTCCAAAATACGATCCAGAATACACGTCTGCTCAAGACCAAGCAAACCATATTTGTAAATAGGTAGAACAAATGCTTTGTGAGTGTATTATTTTTAAGACAAAAAGTAGCCAGAACATTTATAGTCACAATTCTTGGCAGAAGATGTTGCTAGGAAAATTCAGAGCTATACAATGCAATAAAAGAAAATGACTGCTGTAACCGTTTATGGGGTGTAAAACGCTGCAGGGTTAAACACAAAATTTAGGGCGCTCGCAAGAAGCTTACAGAGGTGCAAAAGTGCGGAAGGAAAATCTTTCAGCCTCACTTCTTCTTCTTCTTCTTCTTCTTCTTTTTAAAAGAAATCTCTGGTAAGTTTTGACGGGTTATAATTAGTAAACGGGAAATAGTTTTGTTGCACACTCACACACAAAAAAAGACCCTAATTGATCCCTGTTCCAGTGTTTTGGGATGTTCGGGACGCCCTCTGTTGTTGCAGACAGAGGAAACTTCAAAGAATCAGCATTAAGGGTGTGTAATAAATGACGGGTCTGCAAACTGTCTGGAATTCGGCTCTTAATGAGTTTACAACTGTCCAGCCACAATTAAGATTTTCTACCAAAGCCTTTTCATTTGTTTTGTCTGGCTGTTTTAGATAAAGCGGGGGTGCGGAAATAACTACCTTTTATTAGCCTTCCTCTTCTGAAATCTAAGCTCGAAGGCGAACGTTTATCTTTAATGTATTTGTGACCGGAACATTTTGTATACTTGCTACTCTTTTGCCGAGCAGATTATTGAAGTATTCGCTGTCGGAGACGTAAACTGTTAGCAAACTGAAACGTTCTTGCATCATTTATTATTTGCAATGTCCCAAATAGAACAGCAGATGGCAGTATTATTCCATGAAAACATTCACAAACCCGCCATGAAGCATACTGCGAGAGCACTTGAAAGCTCCTAAAATGTCGACTTTATAGGAGAATAACTGGATTTGAAACAACTGATCTGATGTTAACCAAGGCCAACAGTTCTTACTCTGGGCTTATTATGAATGGTGCTTCATTGAAAAATAATATAGTTAGTATTAGACTTGCTGTGTTGCTTATCTTAAACGCAGTAATTGAAAAGGTAAAGTTTCAGTCTCCGATTTTATCAGACGATTTATTTATTTTTAATTATTAAAGCATTAAGGCATTTCTAATTAGTTAACATAAACCGCTGACGCCTTTATACACTATTCAATTCCCTTTTCACCTTTCCTTTTTTCAAAAATATTAGCCATTTTATCATTAACCCATTAATGTACATGCAAACTATTCTGATTTCATTCAGGGCTCATGAGCGCTTTAATATTTCGGAGAAGCGGGGATTGAAAAAGTATTAACATAATGATTCGAATGTCATGTAGCGTTCTGTGGACGGCGGTGGTGTTTTTCATAATCAAGTCGATAACGCGATTTCACAATACGTGGGCTTTGTATGGGGAACGAACAAAGAGTCAAACTAACTCCCAAATTCCCAAATTGGGTCTGATGAAGTGGGCATTCACCCACGAAAGCTTATGCTCTAATACTTCTGTTAGTCTTAAAGGTGCCACAGGACCCTCTGTTGCTTTTTACAGATTCAGACTAACACGGCTACACCTCTGATACTTAATTCCCAAATGGAACTCTTCTTACTGAACATACGACCTAACCGCGTTCATTGAAGAAACGGCAAGGTTGCAAACTTTAATTTGAAAATTATTTACTGGCAACTGAAATTCTTCAACAGCTGTCTTTGATACAGTTAAAACATTGCTTGGGTTCCTAGCAATTTCAGCGCTGTGGGACCCGTTTAATTATATCATACAGATGCTAACCGTCCGATGAGATGTCTCTACATATTCATTCTTAAATTCTCGTGCCTCTTATTTTTATTTCCCTCGTTAATGTTAGTATTTATCCGTTTTGGTTTTGTTGACTGCGTTGTTCTTCGCTAACTGCTTTCAGGGCGCAGTTTAGTGGAATTATGTTATTTTTTGTCAAATCAGTCGTGAAAACGAGAGAAAAACTCACCGAAAGAGAAATAAAGAAAGGAACCCTCTAAACATGGTCGAAGATATTAGTGTTATATCTTTCAAGTTAAAGAAAACAAAGAAAACGAACCGCGCCCTAGGAGTCATCTTACTTAATTATTTTGATATATCTGATTAATATTTCTTTAAATTAAAGGCAATTTCTTGAAACCAATTCTCAGAATGAGCAAGGGATGTGGGGATTATGTTATTTTTTCCACATCACTTTAAGTCTGTTAGTATTTTTAGGGTAAAATATAATTGAAATAGGACCATCGCTTTCTCAGGTTTCTAATAAGCCTATTCATATCGAATGTCTGCATATATTCGTATTTTAAAATAATTATTTGATTAATTATTTTTCTTGAGCAGTAAAATTATACTGAAATGAACACGTGCTTATGTATTTCAAAGTAAGTAATAATTTGGCACGTAAGTCCTATTATCATATTGGATAAATTATAGTGGTAACATATTTTGAAACAACAGAGTAGTATCCAGGGTCACAGTTACATCAAAATATTGCTTAACACACAACTGATAATCAGGCAGTGTTCCCAGGTTGCGTATAATTTCTGCGCACCATTTTATCACTACCTTTTCCATTCTGGGGAAAGCTCAGAAGGCAATAAGACATAGTCCGGGTCTTTATTAGTAAAAAGGAAATAAATTCTAAGTTTGTTTTAAAACATAGGAGGCTATTGTGATAGCTGAAAGCTTGCGATTTACTTGTCCACTATGTTTTTCTTGAATGTAATCATTCACTAAAATGTAAAAGTTGCAATTTCAGAAATATGCTAAAGCACTATCCAGTGCAGTATAGAATGCAGAAGATTGACATGTTTTAGAGTCTATTCCAGAGGTAGTATTTTAAGGAGGCTTTTGTCGAATAGGTGCGGGGAAAACACTTTCCTGGGACTCCTGATGTGTCTTATTCAGTGCGAACTTGGTGTGAAATATTAATATTGTTTACAAGAGGTGACATTGGAAAGATGAAAGGAAAACAATCAAAGGTGGCGGTATCCATGTTTAATATCCTGATTACTTTTAAATATGTTTTAAGAAGCGAGACACCCTTAAATGTTCTTTTTAAGGCTCCTCTATAAACTCCTGTCTTGCATTATCAATACCCAAGTCTAGACATTGGTTATGTTTGCTGTTTCTTTCTTCTTGCATCTTGGTATGTTGTCACCAGAGGAGCAATTTATTGGTCTAATGCCGTCTAATTCAGTCTCTTTGATCTTCTTAGTAGTCTTCTTGGTTGCTTCGCATTCGTTTAACTTCTTGGGCCTTTATTTCTTTCCAGAAAGTCAGTTGGGATTGTGATCCTTCGTTTTTTGTAACTAACTGTAATGCTGAGTAATATTTCTGAAACAAAATAAAGAGGAAGCTGTTTATTCAGATGCTGGCTTTAGACTGCGAATAATAACCTGGTTTGTACATGTTTAGCTGTTGACAAATATCTAGATGTAGTCACAACGTTTGCATATTCTTAACCACAAATATCTAGATGACTTCGCTTTAGTCAATTTCACTTGTTTTTCTCCGTACCCTACATGGGATTGTTGCAATATTCGCATATAAATAGTCCTCAAGCGTTCTTTTTTCCTTAGGTTTCCAAAACGTGAACTCTAGGGTCCGTGCGAAATATCGCCAAGAACAATTTTAACTGGTGAGAAGTTCTTTGTACACAGGGCATTAAACTCTATAATTTAAAGGAGAATTTCCGGGGCAATTCCATTGTGCTTCTTCCAGTTTATGATGTGCAATAAGGCAGGGCAGTAAAAGCTGTCTTTACCAGGACTCCCTGTCTGAGAGAAGGAAACCCATTTTATGATCCGTTTAAAGGAAGGGTACGGTGCAGCATCCTCAATGGAAAGTCATTCTTATTGTTGGAAAGCGGAGTGTTTAGAAAATGAGGAACGTTACCCGTGATCTAAATGTAATGTTGCTGTCTCCGTCTTCGAATAGTAAGGTATGTACATTAAAAGGCAAAGAAGGCATCAAACAATTAGTTAAGATCTGAAGCCCTACATGTGTGACTCCAGGACTTATCGGTTTTTAAAAGGTGTTCAGACGAGAGGTATCCTCTTTTTGCTTCAAGGGAACGGGGAAAAGCGGAATTATTCTGCTATTAGACGTAATGAATCCGTCAGAAATACAGTCGTAACAATACAGATTTAGCAACTGAGTATTATAAATAAAAAACGTGATCGATATATTAATTCACCTTTGAAATCGGAAGAGATGGACTAAGTTTCACACGCAAGGTTCGGTAATGTATGCGAGCCAAGGAGTATTAATATTCTTTCAGAACGGTTAGCTTCGTCCTTTGAGACATACTGGTTTGCAAAAGAGTTAAAAGCGGATTTCTGGAGCAACCCCATCCTGATCCATCTAGCCGAAAGCGATTAGCAGAATGTAATATAGCAATATCGTAATACATCTGTTAGCAAAATAGGGAACGCAATATATACTTATTTCACTACTGCAGAAAAATAATGCATGCGTGAGTAACAGAATTATTTAAACTTGTGTGTATGTGTGTGTGAGAGAGACACATGGTTTCAGTTTACTGCGGAGGTTTTTAATGTGCAAGATGTGCTTTCCCCCCAAACACTAACTATTGATCAGCTGAGCACTGTAGCTTTTATTAAATAGAAAACCCTCCTATTCATATTATAATATAGTCCAATGCTATGCGATCTCCACTTGGATAAAAAAACATAAAAGAAGAAAAAAAGACAGAAAATGAGGAGTAAACTGAGAGGCAGGAGCAATATGTGCGCAGCCATACCTTGTTTTTCTAAACCAATACAGCTCTAGAATAGAGAGATCTGCGTCGCACAACGTGCGGTTTAAGTTTCATAATACAACCAAATAAATCTCTGTTTATTTTACTTACTATACTTTATAGGGATCTTACAAAAGATCATCTACCATGTGGCACCCTTAACCAAAAGCCCCCTTGTCTTTAATTTGTTAGACATATATTTGATCCTCTTCCCCTTCCATTATAGGATATTGTGAGACACCCTGATCCATACCACCTGTGATGCAGGAGGAGATTGGAGGATGGGGTCATATGACTGGTCACGTGCTGGAGGCAGCTCAGTCCAAAAGAAAATGGGGTTTGGTGTAAATCTGGGGGTGTAATGTTATCATATATCACGCTACCTCGTAAAACCGACACTGAAGCCTACCGGACAACAAATCACAAGTCAAAATTATGAGTTCTTCGTATTATGTGAACGCTCTTTTTAGCAAATATACGACGGGGGCTTCTCTTTTCCAAAATGCAGAGCCTACTTCTTGCTCCTTTGCAACCAACTCTCAGAGAAGCGGCTATGGACCAGGGGCTAGTGCTTTCACCTCCTCCATGCCTGGCTTGTACAATGTGAACAGTACCATATATCAAAACCCGTTCTCTTCCGGATACAGCCTGGGCTCAGATGCCTACAACCTGCATTGTTCCTCTTTTGATCAGAACATTCCCGTCCTCTGCAATGATCTAACCAAATCCAGCTGTGAGAAAGCGGAGGAAAGCAACCTGCACAGCCAGGCTGAGGCTAATTTCCGGATATACCCCTGGATGAGGTCTTCAGGTATGGGGAATGGAGAGGGCAAAGCTATGGCAGCCAGGCAAATGTGTAGCCGAAATTACTGTCAGCACAGCCTTTATGGTTTTAATTATAGCAGAGGCGCCATTGCGTAGAAAGCCCGTGGCATTGTATGTAAATGAGTATCATAAAACTTTTTATTGCTCAATTAATGGGTTCTATCCTCGTAAATTTATTTAAGTCAATTTGCTATGGAATTTTAGTATTACGTTTATTTGTGCGGGTTGATGTAGAAATATGGAGAGCTGGCTATGTACTCTGGGAGCCCACACGGGTAAGTGTTCCCCACCCCCACCCTCACCCCAACAAAATGTACAAAAATCATATGTGGCGGAAAACGCAGAGGAAAGAGAAAAAGAGGGGCTCTAAAGAAGGGAGGAGAGACTGTTTCAGAGGGGCAGGGGTGCTCTAGCTCACTGTTAATGTGAAATGTGTCATCTGCCTTTTCTGGGGATCAGGGTCTGTATACGTGCGTAAAAAGGAAAGAGATCTGGAAAATGTGAGCTCCGTTCTTGAGTCTAATGCTAGTATGTGTCTATAATCTGATTAAAAAAGACCCTGGGATAAATAAATAAATAAACTGAAGTTTCAGACCCTGCTTTTCTTTTCCTTTGTGAAACACAAAAGTCTGGAGGACGCTGGAGAAACAGAGCCGATTGTAAGGTTCATCCTTTAGGAAGTAAAATGTTTTTGTCTTTAATGTTTTCTCTCCACTTTGGTATATTTCGGAGAACTTAATTTGCCATGTTTGAGCTGGGCATGCTGTCTGAGAGAAATACCTTTGTTAGGGGCGGGGGAATAAAGGAAGAGGATTTACTCCAGTTGCTTGGATGGCTGTTTGTAAATACCAACTTTCCTTCGAACTGATTATCTTCAGGTTTCTGGCTAACTTCTGTGCCTGTTTGCCTGCTTTCAGGTCCAGATAGGAAGCGGGGTCGGCAGACGTACACCCGCTACCAGACCCTGGAGCTGGAGAAAGAATTCCACTTTAACCGCTATCTGACTCGCAGGCGGAGAATAGAGATCGCCCATGCTCTGTGCCTAACTGAAAGGCAGATCAAAATCTGGTTCCAAAACAGGAGGATGAAATGGAAGAAAGAGCATAAAGAAGAGAGCTCCAGCACTCCAGCGACCAACGAGAACACGTCAGCAACAGCGTCTGTGGAGAAAGTGGAAGAAGAGGAGGAAGAAGACGAGTAAAGCTCCCATTTGACGAAGCAATCTCTAGTATTATGTATGCACGTGACAGTTGTAAAAGCTCTCTTTAAAAAAAGACTTACTGTTTTATTTTAAAAATTCTGTTCCCTTTACTGAACATCTTGAAACCGAGCATTTTCAAACATTAAAAGATCCCCTGATTTGTCTTCCAGTCCCCACCTCCCCAAACCTCGCACATTTCCTGTCCAACTTATTTGGAATCTCTCATAAGATCATCCTAATCATTTTATTTTCGTTTGCCCAAATCTTGGTGTGTTTTGTATGGTTACATTTGCGTGAGAGAACTGCTACTTGCACATGCAGAAAAACGTTAACGTCCAGCATAACTACCTGACTCAATTAGTCCCAATCAGTTGTTAAGGGGTAAGTGCATTAGGGTCACATAAAAAAACTACCTACTTTTGAATAAATAGTTCTGCACTTCCTGTTTCCTTTTGTTTCAAAGGATCACAACAAACAGGCAACATTAAACAGCAAGTGAAAAAAATCCTGTAAAAATAATGAAACAGAAACCACTACATCCTACAACAATTATTTGTACTACCTATTTTCCAGACTACCTATTTCTCGCTCCGCCTACCTATCTTCTAAACTATACTGTATTTTATTAATCAAAAGAAGATAACATACTAATGTGAATTGCAGAATGCTTTTAGAAACTTAAGTGTAGTCCTTTGAAAAGCAGGCATCAATAGCTTTGGTATATAATTTGGTACCGAAAATGCTGAATATATTTAAATTGAAAAAATAATATATTTATTCCAACGCAATTATAAATGAAAACCATATGCTGCAATATATCTTTCTTCTCAATCCTTTACTATTCCGAGTGAAGACGAAAACACATACTAATATTGTACAAAGCGCTTTAATATCTTCTGTTGGCTTCTACCTTTTGAAGTACATTATTATAGGCCGTTTTGTTTTCTAAGATCATCCTACTTAATATAGCGGAAAATGTTCTTTAAAAAGTGAATTAAGACGACCAGGTTAGCGCCTCTCAAAAATCTTTTTGTCCTGATTTCAGAATGTGTTAATATGTAATACCGCGAATTTTCCTACAATAGAAAATACTGTATATTTAAACGAAATTTTTGTCATTTATATTGTCTTGAAATCATTTGTAAGATCACGTCATAAACTGGGAAGTCTGTAATTAAATTGGTAACTTTGTAGCATGGTGTTTTGTTAAGAACTCTGTATAAATCCTTCATGAAGGTTTGGCTAAAGTTTATTCATAAATTGTATGTTACAATGTGTCTCGATGTGTTCATTGTGAACATTTGGATATGCCGTGTAAGTATTGGCAGTTGAGAAAAAATGTAAGTGAGCTCTCTTTGGAAGTGATACCGTGTTCAAATATCTCCCACGATAAATGTTTTATGTTACACAGGAAATAAATATGCTTGTTGACAATTAATTGTGTTTCTTTATTAGGGAACAGTTCAAAAGAAGCATAAAATTTACAAGGCCAAATAAAGAATTTAGATCAAATATATCATTTTTATCCGCAATCAAAAAAAAATTAATAGGTGATGAATTGTTAGGAATCAGTCAATTTCTCTATCTAGATTTTTCACCTGAGTTGATTAATTAAGCAGAGATCATTCCTTAAACAAGAAGCTCCTAGGTGCTTCAGTGAAATTTTTAAAATCACAGTAGACATAAAACCTGCCTATACCCAGGCGGAAATCCGCGTTAGCGGAATAATATTTGATTATAGACGCAAACTGCAGTGCGAAAATTCAAAATGTTGAAGATCAAGTCAGGTGTGTGTCTGCGTGTCAATCATATTAGGGCAATAGGAAATATGTAAAATCAAGACAAATAACCTAACCGAACCGTCTATATTTAAAAATATTCTCCCTGCCCATTATTACACACCTAAAGCAGATCCCGTATTTTAATATGGAATTTAAAAAGATCATGCATTAAATTCTCTTCAGAGGGCAAGAAAAATATAGATATAATGATACCATCATCTGCAGAGTAGTTCTCTAGCTCTGCTGTGTTCAGTTACTGGTAAATGCACTAATTGCAATTTTAATAAAATTAGAACAAACTCTAGGTCTTTTAAAACTCCAGGGCTGCCTCTCT
Source organism: Trachemys scripta elegans (assembly GCF_013100865.1). Taxonomy (NCBI): domain Eukaryota; kingdom Metazoa; phylum Chordata; order Testudines; family Emydidae; genus Trachemys; species Trachemys scripta. Next base: position 60,711,836 of record NC_048299.1, on the reverse strand, counting down.
GGTAAGATGGCGCCTCTCTAAGACCTGCCTCTTCTTAGTGATGAGGAAAAGGCCATAAATCCGTTGTTGTTTATGAAAATTTACAACTTTGCAATACAACTTTATGAGTTGCTCGGTTTTTCCATTGGTCGCTGTCGGTCATGTGGATGGTAACCGTGAACATGAACTTTTTTATAATTTCCCTTGCGAGAATAGAGCTGCATTCTTTTGCTCAGCTCTGTCCTGCTTCGGATCTCTCTGGCTTTCAATCCCCCATTTCATTTGTTCTTTGTAAGGCAATAGTGAACAAAGTGTATGGAGGTTCAGCATAAGCAGCCGCCTAGAACACAGATCCTGGATGGCAATTTCCAATTCCTCCGCTGGAAGGTGTGGCATATTGGATTCAAAGCACTGGAGTGGCAGATTTTCAACTTGCAACCTGGCTAATTTCCTGCTTCTTCTGGCACCAAAAGGAGGGCGATTCGTCTCCTGTGCAGCCAAAGCGACAGCTGTCAAAGTAGCAGGGGCTCCTGCGAGCCAGAACCTAAAGGTGAGAAACGTATATAACACTACCATAAGCAGGGTAACATTATTTTAATACCCATATATACCTATATGGGACCCATCTATATATAATAGATATAGTAGACATGAATTTATACCAATTGAAGGATTATCAGTCGAATATTTAGCTTATTTATATTTAACCAGTGCATGCAAAAATACAAGCATTTGTTATGAGCAAGGCTGAGGCGTAATTTTAATAAAGGTATTTTAAAAAGATTTACTCTCACATTCAGATTTGTATTATTATTATATTAGAATTCAAATTTACAAAATCATATCGAGTTTCTTTGCCCAAGAAAATGCATTATTTTTGTTTCCCAGCATTAGCAAATTAATTTGTGTTAATTGCAATTTAGAATTTTAAAAAAAATACACTTACAATTTCAGAAAGAGACCAATCGGCATAATATCTTCTCATTCCGTAAAATTTCCAGGAGAGAGAAAGGATATTTCTGTAACAGCAGAATAGAGGAAATATGTGCATAGGTTGCTTTATCAAATGAATCATTGTATACAGTATAACTGTGTCACGTCATGTGTTGATCGGAGCTTGAACAATATTACAGACATTTTTCTAAATACGTAGTTTATGGATGAACATCCAAGGCTCGATTTTAAGCAATCAGTCCTACATCAGATTCTGAAATGAAGCTTTTTCGATGTCAATTGAAGAAAATACGAGGTACTGTGTCAATTTAATTATGATTTTGAAAAAATGGAACACGGGTTGTGTGTGGGGGGGGGACGGGACGGAAATAGATCTGGACATGGATTATTTTAGTAAGGTATTGGCATCATAACGTGTCTTTCACCGAGCTGGCGTTGCTTCCTATGTTTGTGTTCTGGAAACCGCGGCATTGGTTCAGGGTTCTGCTTCTGTAATATCTTTATATTCATTACAGTAATTAAGAATGAGCTGTGAGTGCTTTAGATGTTAACACCGGTGTTGTTTGTGTTCTCCGGGCTGATAAAGAATTACATTTGCATTGCATTGCAGTATCTGCTTGACTGCAACTGCAGTGAGTGTCGGATTATTTATGGCGGTGCGATAGACTCTCAGTGCTGCCACTGTGTGGCGGAAACCAGGCGATCCAAAGGCAGCAGCAAGTAAAAGGCTAATTGTCTGCAATCCTCTTGGAGAAATCCTAAAAATTCGGCCTACCTAGGGAAACCATTCAAACGCCACCACGCATGGGCTATTTCTACAGGGCTGGGTTTTTTATATATATATTTTTAAAACTTTGATGTTTGTCGAATGTAAAATGTCCCTGTGCGAATTGGTTTGATGGGATAAGATTGAGGCTGCCCGGTGAGGTTACTAATACGAGTTCAATCTAAACAATGGTTTGGATTGCAAGAACTGTTTGGATTATAGGCTATTAGTTAAAGGTTGCTTTCTATTGCGCCTCTGAACATGAGAAGGATTTATAAGTGGATTTAGATAGTATGTGAAGGAGGGAGGGTTAAGCTCAAGAGGGTAACTGCCCCTGCACCTGTACTCTAGCGTTGTTTGAGTTATGGAGTCTGTTGACTGAAAGAATGAAAGAAAAAATAACCCGCGTCTTGTTAAAGTGCTAATCACGGTTTTTTCAACTGTGTGCTGACATCTTTTCATAATTTAAAAAAATGGGAGGAGCAGGACTACTTACTTTATTACAGTTGCAGAAGTGCAGTGGGAAGCTTTTCAATATTCACTTTTCGAAGATAGGTTTAATTGCAGCTTTATATAAACACTTATCTGGCTGGGAACGCTCACGGTAAAAGCTTTATGGTGGCAGGTTTTTTTATTTTTTTATTTTTTGAATAATGAATGTAACTGAAATCACGATTGCCATGCAAATTGTTTAGCTGTTACTACAAATGCTGTAACCATAACAAATGTGTACTTTCATTTATTCTGAGGTTTAGTGCGGCGGAAGCAACTGAGAAATGTTTTCATTTGTTATGCTGAGACATTAGAGATTTTGACTTTGGCTAAAACAAGAACCGCAAATTAAGACTCCTGGGCAAATCATTTCCCTCCCAATCCCTTAAACAAAGATAATATCAATCTGAAACGGACATAATAAAACTTAAATATGTATAAACCTCTCATTTTTTTCGCGATGAATCCAGTGCGTCTTCAAAGAAAAAACCTTCTGACCACAACTTTTTTAAAAGAAGTATGGACGTTGGATTTTTGTATTCACCGAATCTTAATTTTCATGGCACGTTTCCGGTCTAGCCTCTGCTGAAAAATTTCACATTTTTAAAAACCTCATTTGTATTCATCATTTCCCCCCACACATAGTACAAATTCTTCAGGACAGGGATTCTTTTGAGTAGCTACACATAATGTTTAGCTGTTATCTCAATGCATATAATTTTTAGTCTAACAGATGTGTATATAGATTAGAGTCGGAGAAGAGAATAGGGGTAAAAATAAAAATGGAAGGTAATCAACATCTCAGTGTGAAAGTCCAACGGAGAACGCTAACAATACCAACTATTGTGGAGAGATGTTTTAACTCACTACTGTTTTATAGGTACCGTAATCATCCTCCGGAAATGAGACACGGAACCTTCCAACAACAACAAAACTCACGTTTCCAAAGCTCGTTTAGGTGCTATAGGAAACAGAGTTAGTACAAACTCCAGCACGTTTAAAAATCGGCTGTTCAGTCTGTGGTCATAGTCACGTATTATGAGTAAACACAGTTTGGAAGGAATAATCTCCTTGTTATTTTTAGGAACTGCTGGAGTAGGCTGAATTAAAAGCCATTCTGTGCATTTCATCAGCACTGCTACTGCTTCTGCCCTGGGCCAAGAATTGTATGACCGTTCTGGGGTAACTGCCAAGTAGAACAGTACACGTTAAGACGTTTGTTAAAACATCAGTGAACACAAACGATTAGAAACAACAGCGAAACCGTTTTGCCTCTGCACACACGTTAGCGTGGCTATTTTCATTAGGTATAATTCTACCGCTACAATTTTAAAATCGTCGTTTCAGATACAGCAAAATGCACTTTTTGGATGTAAAGAAAACAAACATGTGTAACTTTCTCTGAACACATCTTTTCCGGGAGCTCTGGAAACCTGTTCCAACCTCTGCCAGTGACTCCCTTTGAAAGACACATCTAAATAAATAAATAAATAAACAAACAAACAAACAAACCTAGGAGGCCACCATTTCCTGTCCGAGCCATAATCTCCACTTTCATTATCTGAGTGTTCATTAATGCACGCGATTCCCTTCAATAAACAACGGAGAATATGGCTCAATCCGAACACAAAGGCTGGATTCTGAACTGGGGCGAAGAAGATGCTTGGTGCTCAAGCTCGGGAGGGAAATATTCTTTGGGGGCTTTCAGTATATTTAGTTGAATAAAATTATTTTCTTTGCACGGTTAAGAAAACAGATATTTGTTTACAAAGTCGGCCAGCTCAGATGCCATCGCTGATTCATTCCCCTTCCACAGATTTTAATTGCTCCAAAGTTTTCAGTTCTAACATCAATCATTCTCTACCTTTCATATAGGAATATAGAAAGGACTGGGGTAGTCCAACCCCCCGGGGTGGGGAGCGAGGGGGAGGGGAGTTCGCTGTGTGATGATTTGCATATCTTCCAGAGTGGAGATCCTAACTTTGGAGAGCTGCCCCTTTTTTTTCCAGCTGCCACGGGGCACTGCCCCGGGGGCGCTCGCGGCCGCCGCTTGCCGCACTCTTTTACGCTTTGCAGTTTATTTTTTTACAGTAACACCCTCTCGTCCTTCCCCTCCTCCCAATATGTCCCACCTCCCACGTTCCCTCAGCCACGTTAAAGGTGGTGTGTATGTGCGTGTTGCCATCCATCTGTCGGGTGTGCAGGCTCGGGGTTGTTTGTAACTTTGCTGGCTCGGTCGCTGCGGGTCCCAGGGGAGCGGGCTCCACGTTGCTCTCCCATTGGCCGCCGAGCCGTCAGCTGGTGCTATTTGCTGCTGTCGCTTTTGGCGCTCGGCCATCCAGAAACAAACCAGTTCGATGACTACTAATAGTTATAGCCAGATGTACTAATACACAACAAATCACAGTCCTGGAGAGGGGAGAGCAAATGAGTTCCTATTTTGTGAATCCCACTTTCCCTGGGAGCCTGCCTAATGGCCAGGACTCTTTCCTCGGGCAAATCCCCCTTTATCCAGCTGGCTATGATGCTCTGAGGCATTTCCCAGCTTCTTATGGGGCAACAAGCCTGCAGGACAAGACCTACACCTCACCTTGTTTTTACCAACAGTCCAACACGGTCATTACTTGCAATCGGGCATCCTATGAGTATGGAGCCTCGTGTTTTTATTCTGACAAGGACATAAGTAGCGCCTCTCCCTCCGGCAGTGGCAAGCAGAGGGGACACGGGGACTATCTGCACTTTTCTCCTGATCAACCATACAAATCCGACAGTGTGCAAAGCAAAATTTTAAATGAGGAAGGCAGCGACCGGAAGTACACGAGCCCTGTTTATCCCTGGATGCAGCGGATGAACTCCTGCGCTGGTAAGTCATTTGAATGCAATAAAGAGAGAGAGAGAGAGAGAGAGAGAGAGAGAAGTTTCTTTGAGAAAGACTTTCAGAAAGGGCGTCCAAACTGTCGGAGAGGAATGACTCCTGCGAGGTAATGTGTAACACGAAACCTTTCCAGGTTATTCCAGCCCTGGCACATTGGCAGCCTTAAAGCAGTTTAGGAACAATCTGCTCCAAACTTGGCTGACTTGGTGCAGTTCCTTAGTAATAACTGAAAAATAGGCATTCACAAATTGCTAATAACCATCCTTCCTCGAAGAAACCTCTTCGCTCCTTCAGTGTCAAAGACTGATGTAAGGAACATGCTCCCTGTACTGTCTACCCCCATTTATTTGTAGGACCCTCCCAAGCCCATTAGTATACAAATATTGGTTATCGAAAGCACGTTTTCGGACAATGTGTGCACATTTACAAATCACCTCGAATTTTGTCTCACTTAAAGTGAAGTTTACACAACAGGACTGTTTGGGATGGGAGCAAATGGCACTTGTTTGAATAAGCACACTGCCTTGTTTACTTCAACTGTTCCAAAAAAATAAAATCTCCCCTTACCTTCCCCCGGGTTATCTCTTGAAAGGTAGGATTATGACTTATATTTATTTGAAAAGTTTAACTTTGAAAGACATTTCTTATTTTGAAGAGCCCTTTTGCATTTGAATGCACCATATCCAGGAGCAAATGCCAGGGGCTGTTCTAGGAACTTTAGTTGCTTCTCTGAGCTTTAATTATGATCATACTTAATTATAGTTCTGCTATAGTTATAGTAACTATTATAGTTGTATACATACGCACACATATTTGTATATCTCACACACAAGTATGTATATATAAAAGTTTTAAATATTTCTCGTTCATTGGGTAAATGCTTTTCCCAATACATATCTGTGTATCAGAATTATACCTTCAAATCTGATAATGATGCTCTTCATCATTTAGAAATGTTTAATCAAGAAAACTTCTGAATATCAGAGTAGACACCCCTTATGTGATTGCCTCTGCAAGAGGAGGCGCAATGCAACTGACCACTATTTCTTAACTTGAAATCATTGGGCCTTGTTCAATGCGACAATTTTGTCTTTACTTTTACAGGTACAGTGTATGGAACACATGGGAGACGGGGGAGGCAAACTTACACCAGATACCAAACGCTAGAGTTAGAAAAGGAATTTCATTTTAACAGATACTTAACCAGAAGACGACGGATTGAGATTGCAAACGCTCTCTGCCTTACTGAACGACAAATTAAAATATGGTTTCAAAACAGGCGAATGAAATGGAAAAAGGAAAACAAACTCATACATTCCACACAGCCCAGCGGCGAAGAAACAGAGGAAAAGTCAGGGGAGTAGAGTAATGCTTAATAAAAGTTACCAGGCCTTTTCCTTTTTAGCATTTTTTTCTTGTGTTCCTTCTGCTACTAAAATCCTATAGGTTTTTCACAGTCTGTTGACTCCCAAAGGCTTGATTAAAATATATACATTTGCAATCAACTGTGAATTTATTTAAAAATAGAAATATTTGATTTAGAGCTATGTAGTGTATCTGGTCACCTTTTCAAAGCCTAGATAGCCTTGCTTAAAGTAATTCAGAAAAAAACCTAGATTATAATTATAAATATTTTAAATTGAGCATCTATGTCTGTATGAATGTCTCTGATACGACCGTATGGCTGTAGGCAACAGATAAGTGAGTAGATTTTTGTAATTGGAAACGTTCATATTGTGGAGTGACGCCTGATTTAGAAAATCCTGGTTTGATGTCTTTACTAATCCCGGGCGTCTTGTTCTACTGTGTTTGGGATTTTAGGGTCTCTAGAAAAAAAGTTTTACACGTGTATAAGAGATTTAATTAGCACAGAGAAGGTAACGGCATTTTAAAAAAATCGATTTACAAATCCTGACTATTAACTTCCATTAAAATCGAGGATGAATCGCAGGGAGATTTTAAAATGCCCAGAGCTGATTCCACTAAATTGAACAAAATCTGACCCAGTATTAAAGAAAAAACTATGCGTTAAACTTTACAACGGGGAAAGAAAAGGTTTTGAGGCGGGCAGATTTCTGCGGCTCCTGATGTGGCGCTGATAGTAAAGAAAGCTTTCATTGAGCAACGAGGGGGTTTTAATCATGCAGTACGATTGTGCTAGTTTCAAAAAATTAAATCTCAGTGGTCTGTAATGTTAAATCGTGGCTCTTCTTTCTATCTTTATTTACTTTCGAAATTCCTAGCACAGAAGACTAAATAGATAATAGATAGAAACTAGCTTCTAAATTGATTCCAAATAGAGTTCTCTTTCACTGAGTAAAATACATGCAGTCAAAATATTTACTAATAGATACGTATATGTGTGTGTGAATGTGCGTACAGTACACACAAAGACCCCTTTATTCGGAAGGAGAAGCAATTTGGGCTACCGCTCTGAATAGTCCCAAATCGCGAAAATATTAATGTCAAATGACCGCCACAACATTATATTTATCTGAGAAAAAGACGTCCACCATAAAATTATATAGAATTTGACCCCAGTTGGAAAACTACTATACAATATTTATTTTTAATAGGTACCTGCCTTTTAAAATCGGCAGTACAGCTTTTCTTAAGCGCCTGCAAAACAGGACTGTAATTGTTGCCAGTGTGTGAGGATTTATATTTTTCAATAGGTTTAAATAAGCATCACTTTAAAAAGAGATCGAAGTTATTTCTGTATTTAAAAATCTATAGCAGAACAGAAGAGGAAGGAATTAAAGAATAAAAGAAAGCTATTGAAAATAAAAGCAAATGTTTTCCCCAAACTCCTGCATTATTGCTGGTTTTGTGATTTGCAGCAGATAGCCCGTTACAATTGGTACATACTAATGGAACTGTGAGAGAAATGCAATAATTTTGCTATAATGGGCTGTAACCTCGAGTCGACCCCAGCCCTGCAGACCCTGGCTGGAAGCGTGAAGATCTAACTAGTCTCCAGAGGGTGGCGCAAGAGTCCGACTGACAATCAGGAGCTGGAAGCGGGAGCGCGCCTTGGGCGCGCGCGCCAACCCTCCAGCATCCACCCAACTCCCCCATTAGTGCACGAGTTTACCTCTAGAGGTCATCAGGCAGGATTTACGACTGGACAACAAAAGCACGTGATTTGAAGTCGTACCCCATATTTGGGTGCCTACGTAGGAGGGAACCAAGTACATGTCCCAGTCATTTCCATAATTCATCATAAATTGTGCAAGGGTGCTATAGACGCACAAAACGACCAAGAGCCACAAATCAAGCACACATATCAAAAAACAAATGAGCTCTTATTTTGTAAACTCATTTTGCGGTCGCTATCCAAATGGCCCGGACTACCAGTTACATAATTATGGAGATCATAGTTCCGTGAGCGAGCAATACAGGGATTCAGCGAGCATGCATTCCAGCAGGTACGGGTACGGCTACAATGGCATGGATCTCAGCGTTGGGCGCTCAGCTTCCAACCACTTTGGTGCCAATGAAAGATCTCGCAATTACCCAGCCACTACCACCTCTGCGTCGACAGAGCCCAGGTATAACCAACCTGCAACGTCTTCACATTCGCCTCCACCTGACCCTCTGCCCTGTACCGCCGTGGCCACTTCGCCTGTCAGCGACAGTCATCACGGGGTGAAAAACTCCATAGCTAACTCTACCAGCACTTCGTCCAATTCCAGCAGCAGCACTCACATAAGCAGAGAGGGGGTTGGCACGTCGTCTGGCACTGAGGATGACACCCCAGCAAGCAGCGACCAGGCAAGTGCCCAGAATGACCAAAGCACAGCTCAGCCTTCACAGCCCCAGATCTACCCCTGGATGCGAAAACTGCACATAAGTCATGGTAAAGCGTACCCTGCTTTTCTTTAAAGAGGCTTTAATGTAAAATGCGTGGTGGCTGGGTGGATGTGAGTGTGTAGCCTGATCAGACCCCTGTGCTTGCACGGTGGGGAACGACAGTTTCGTAGGCACGTTAAAAATGTAAATGTAGCAACTCTAACTCAACAAAGTCTGCACAACTCGGGGAGCAGAGATGTATCTGAAGTGGGAAAATGTGAATAGTGCTTGTCACGGTGTGTAATTTATTATGAGGACTGTCCCGCGGAACAGCGTTACTAATTATATATAAAAAAGAGTTTAGCAAAACAGTGAGTGAGGGTGGGAGTTTGCACTGGTAGGAAGTCAGAAAAAATCCTAAGGGTGAGGACCGAGGGGCATGGGAAGGCTATGTGGTTGCCTTCTGCTCTGTAATTATATATATCTATATATACCTGCCATTCATCTTCTAATTATGAAACAGGAATGATTTTGTTAATTACAAAGCATTCTAAAACTAAATCTCGTGACAGATCTGAATGCCCTTGCTTTGCTCTCCTATCTCTGAAATCCAATCTAGCCTGAGATCCACAATGCATTGATCAGCTTAGCTCAGGATTCTGTTGGTTTACTCTTCTAAAAATGTCTACAGAAAAGGGGATACTTGTTGAGCATTTACCTAAAACAAAAACAGGACCAAGAATAACAGTACTACTGATGCTCTGGGCTGCTTTAGAAAATACAGGAGCAGGTCGCTGGGAGAGACTAAATCATTCACTTTTCTGTTACAGACAACATAGGGGGACCAGAAGGAAAAAGGGCTCGGACTGCTTATACCCGATATCAAACCCTGGAGCTGGAAAAAGAATTTCACTTCAATAGATACCTGACCCGCAGAAGAAGGATTGAAATAGCACATGCTCTTTGCCTCTCAGAGAGACAAATAAAGATCTGGTTCCAAAACAGGAGAATGAAATGGAAAAAGGATAATAAGCTGAAAAGCATGAGCATGGCAGCTGCAGGAGGGGCTTTTCGTCCTTAAGAAATTGATCAATTAAAAAGTACTGAGCAGTATTAGTTGACCCTGCGCATAATGTCAGTACTAAGTTGACTTTCTAAAACTTCCTTGTGTTACTTCTGTGAAGAAACCTTGTTCTTGTCGCCCTAATTCATCTTTTAATCATGAGCCTGTTTCTTACCATTATATCGCGTGTATAAGTAGATCTGCTTCCCCTACATTTCTTTGTCTTGGATGGCTTTGTCTTGAAAATTTAGATGTTTTAACTTATTTATATGAAGCGAGCTGTGTTACTTGAAGTAACTGTAAAAAAGAGAGAGAATCCCCCTCCTTTAGTACAAATGTTATGTGTTGCACTCAATTTGCTTAACTGTGCATGTGTGTTTAAGTGTTAATAACTGTATAGCTCCAAGCTGTTAAAATATTTTTATTCAAACTACCTATATAATTCTTGTGTAATTAATGCTGTTGTAGAGGTGAAATGATGAGATACAACTGAACTTGTCCTACGTGTAGTGAATAGTGAATCTGTGACGAAAACTGTGATTCCAAGCAGTATGTCCTTGCTGTGCCTTTGTATGACTCTTTGCACGAACTCCTAGAAGTGGCTCTTATTAAGCGCAGCATCAGTAATGTATGTTTTTGTGAACAAAGTTACAAATATAGTCAAAGTCTGGCTGTTTGAGCAAACTGTGATCAGCTTTTTTTTTTTTTTTTTTTTTTTTTTTTTTTTTTTTTTTTTTAAAAACTGACTGGAAACAAACAGACAAAAATAAATAAATAAACTTTCTATTGTAAGTTTTCGTGATCTGATTTCGAAGCTGTACTTCCTGATTTGCTGATTTTTTTTCTTAAACAGTGCAGATTTTTGTAACATTTTACCTGGGTAGGACCTTATGCTACACTTTGCAAATGATACAAGTGCAATTATCCGACACCAATCCTTTTAATTGAAAGTTTGACCATAAGTTCCTCCTTAATGGTTTCTCGTTAGGTCGAAAGCTGCATTGCAGAACCACAATCAACACTCTCTGTGGGTGAATAAACTGGTAGCTGGTTGGTGATTGTTGAAAAACATGTGCTTTGTTAAAATACACTCCCAACCCCAGAGCGTGTTTACCTTGCTATATAATTACTCGTGTGGTTTAATTAAGTATATTTGCAGGACAGCCACATCAGAGATCTTTGCGTCTATAAGCAACACCCTATAGCCACCTTCCCGCTTTTCACCCTTTAAAGATATTTGTTTTTTTCTCTACAATTAGTTTTCTATAAATGTAATGTTACTTACCCCATCAGAGCTTGAATGGTTAACTCTTCAGAGCTTCTAAGAGCAACTAGAGATTTGCACATTTACTGACTGGTTACACTGATGCCTTCCCTTAAAAGTTATAAAACAGTAAACTTTATAAGCCCCAGTTCCGGCTATATGACATTTGGGTGCCAAATGAATAGGGTTTTGTCTATGAATTAGATCGTAAAATCATCCATAGCACAGACAGATAGGCTCACTGGCTATAAAAAGTCACGTGGTGCCATTAAAGTAAGTTTTATGGTTTTGGGGAGTTGACATCCAACATTATATACCACATAACATATAATCTCGCTGACGCTGGGCTTCATTTGACTCTTTTGCAGGCTACGTGTGCCTCCTGGTCATTCAAATTGTCAGTTTTAGGTACAGAAGTATCCAAATCACAAGTTCTCAGTGTTCTATGAAAAATGGCTCCTTACAAGTCAAGGTAAGTTTTATGCACAAGTTCCTTAAAGTTTATTTGTACAGTGGAGAACTGGACTCTTTCTGGCTCGATCCTTCCAGGACTGTCACATTGAATTCAGAAATGCAGAATAATCTACTATGGATACAGGTTTCGTTGAAAAGTTTTCCCCTCTCTGATTCTAACATTCAGCAGCTAGCTCTATATTTTAACAATCAAATCAAAGTAAACCACAATAAGCGTTTTTGGCAGAGATGGATTTTGAGGCCTAACTTTAATTACTTTGACTACTGCAGAAGATAATTACTTCCTTTGCTCCATAGACTTTCCAGTTTGGAAAGGTTTTGTTTAGCAAAGAGTAGATACTGCAGCGAATTTTTTAAAGGGAATTACATGGGTTGATATTATTTGAGAAGTGTCTTATAGAGGCATGATAACCTGTAGGTGTGCCGATGTGGTTGTAATCTTTGGATTGGAAAATATTTTGCACACCAAAGCAAGCATTAAAATGGCATAGATTGAATTTTCGTGTTTAGGATTCCTCTTTACTGCTCTGTGTTATATAGATAGCTATATCTATATGACTATGTATCCATATGTGTATACGTGGTACGTGCGGTCACTCATAGCCACTTACAACTTTGTTATATCTTTTTCCAGAAACAGTATACATTTTTTGTATTTCTGCTGTTTTTTTTCTAAGGAAACACATTGACTGTAACTTGTAACGTTAATACAAGCTACTATAAGTCACAATGCTGTAAATTATGAAATACAGACCAGGTTATAGACAATTGTAAATAACCCCGTCTCTATATAGCTACAGATATTATTGGCTAGCAATTGAGAGGTAGGCCCCAGCTGCGTGTTTACTTCAACATTCTTTTTATTTAAGTAGACTATTCTCACCAGAGTGTGATTACTCAGCAGTAAACTTTATGGCCGGATTTAACTTTAGTCTTTGAATTTTCAGGGGCTGAATGAAAGGGCGAAAGAAACTTTCACTTTCTCTCCGTCTCTCTCCTTCTTTGTAGAACTAGAGCCAGATCCTGAAAATACTTACTCACAAGATCATTGCTTAGGTGAGTAGTCTCACTGAACCCATTAGGACTATTGGGGTGATGACTACTCAGTTGAGTAAAGGTTTGAAGGATTAAGCCCAGAGACTGTAAATACAAATTTTGACATCTATCTATCTATCTATCTATCTATCTATCTATCTATCTATCTATCTATCTATCTATCTATCTATCTATCTATCTATCTATCTAATTTTTGGTCATTTTGGAGTACACCAGACTCAACAGAGTTCTCTAAAACTGCAGTGCAATGATGTTATATTTCCTGACATGTCATAATTTCGAGATTAAAGAAGAACGGAGTTGTTTGTCACTAGATGATTTCTGGCTTTATTTTGTTAGATTCCTTTCTCTTTGAGTATTGTTAATTTTCGTAATATACGATAGCTGAAACTATTATTAAAATGGCAGAAAGTTGTTAGAATTCAGGAGAATTATGAAGATTATTATTTGCACCTTTATAACATAATACCTCCGCAAGGTCTAAGAATGAAATAGAAAATTCATTCTACCTTTGTTTTAATTTTTTCAAATAATCAAGGGTACACATTGATAAAACACTATCATATATTCATGGTTAACCCTTAGAGCTACCCCAAAAGTTATGGTAGGTTTACAAACTTTTAATGTTTTGAGTTCATTCCCAACATAAGATAAAAAGTTTTAGATACTTTTGTGTTTTAGTATCTTTCTATGAACACTAGATAATGACATTTGCTTATCATTCCTATAATAAAATGGAAAAGAGGTAGACTTTAAAAGTGCATTCTTTATTGCACTTTATAGCCAAAGTACAATCTAGAATAATTCCCATAACAAACAGCTGGCAGTTTCATGGTACACAAATATAACAGATTCAATATTAGGAATACAGCAAAGTTATATTTGATAGGAATACATTTAATTATATGTCATAATACCCAGGCAGTGTTTAATGGCAAAAATCATACATAGACTAGTTTATAAGTTTTGACTTCTTTCATATATTGGTGGTTTTCTGAAGAAAAAGCTCTTATTTCTGCTATTTCATAGATTAAAACTAAAGATAATCGTTTGAATATCTCAGTTTCTTAGCTCCATTGTGAGAACTGGATATTCATCATAGGGCAAATGTACTTAAATTCTTTTTAAGGGACCTTAATGTCATCTGAGGTTGTGAATTGTCAGTGAAGGAAGTAAATAATTTGCTACCAACATGAAATTTTTTGAATTTTAGCTTCTTAAGCATGCTATATATGAGATACAGTGTGGACATGTTTGGGTATTGTGAAAATATCCCAATATTTACAGATACATTCTGCAAGGAACTACGAGACTCACTCTTGAGACACAAAATAAAGTTGATTGAAAAATTACTACAACTGTACAGTATTTCTAGCCTTGAATCACCCTCTCAAAGTTATGACAGCTTGAATCCTCTTAAAACAGAAATGCGTTAAGATTTTATAATCCAGACTGGAACGGAAAACTCAGATACCTTCAAAACGCAAAACTCCAAAAACCTTTCACAGATCCTAACTGTCTTCTGAGGGGAAGTGGCTGGTTCCTTCGTAGAGAATGATCATTTGGAATCAAGATTTAGTTCTTTTCTGTGCATATTATTTTTCTACGGTATTTTTGGACTCAGTGCACCTGAGTTTATTTTACTGAAATCATCGCAAGTGGTGGTCTACTTGGTTTTAAAATACAATTTACTAACTTCTCTGAAAGAAATACGTTAGTGTAGTGTGTCGTGTCTCAGCATAAGGCCAATTAAAGTTTAGGCAACCCGTTTGTGCGTATACCTAGTAATTTATAAGTCTTGACTTTCACTAAACTATAACATGTCTTGTGAAAGGCAAATAATTTTAGGTTGATAGATTTGTCTGAGCCCTACACACGTACTAATTATTAAACATAGCGAATTACTATTCTCCCATTTCCTTACATTTAGTAAGGGTGTGTCTGTAGAAGGGTGAGAATACAAATGTTTTCTGTCTGCTCTATGGGAAATTGACTGTAACAGATTCATATGGGCTGATCATGATTTTCGATTTCAAATCGTACGTACTGGAGGAATGTATTTTCCCGTCACAGCTAGTACAGATATAATAAATTAAATATAAATAAACCTTCTGACCAAGATAAGAAATCTCTTTCCCCCTTATCTTTTCTCTCTTTTAGGCTTCAGATAGACACAATTCAGTGTCTGAGTTTTTATGAATAGTACAAAGATATGACTCCTACAGTAGCCTGCTTATATTTGAAAGTATTCTCCTTTATAAATGAAAGCATCCTCGCTAATATTTCTGAGGAAAACAAACACTCATGTACCATCTTAGTCATATGTATATATAGCTGCATATGTACACCATACCACATAAGACATACAGAATGTACAAGATTTGCAAAGGTTTCCCTTTACAGTGCACATACGGAATCTGTCCTATATCCAAAAAAATGTCTTTTCAATAATAATATTTGTTATGAAGGTTATTGGGTAATTATTGCAATTTTCTGAAACAGTCCTTGCTTGAGGTGAAGTCTGTCTCTGGATAACAAATGGCAGCCCTTGCAGTTCACTGCCAGGTTAAGTAAATGCAGAAAAGATAAATCTGCACACCCTAGGAATCACCAGCAGAGCTCGCTTTAGACCAAGTTCACAGTCAACTCGTTTGCCTAGACAAGGCTTCACAAACAATTAGAGTTTCTTTATTTTTAAATAAAGGCGAAATGACTAAGTACTTAGCAACATATAGCTACATCTTTTCCCCAGTGCTATACAGTACATTCTTTCCGACTCCATGTCCAGAACTTACCAGACTTTCACCTGCAATTGTAACCATATAGCGTCTTTCAGTTAATCTAGTCCCTCCAACGCTGGCGAAAGAGTTTGCAAACTGATTTAACAGCACTTTACAATGGTGAGCATTTTTTTAAAAAATCCAGTTTTCTCAAAACAAACAAACAACAACAAAACCCCCAACAATAACAACAACACAAAAAAAACACCCACACTTAAAAAGCAGGGGGGAAACAGCAGAACCATTGAAACAAACAGTCCAAGTCTCTTGCTCCTAAAAGACGCTGCATAGCTTTTGTATATCTTTGTGGTTAGGGCGTTACAACTACAGGTCAAAAAGTTGAGGGTCAAAAGTTTACGTTTTGCACCACTCTTAGTCATCCGCCCAGACAGAGTTTGATGTCAATGTTATAGTCGAGATCTTGACTATCAGCACAAAAGATAAAATAGCTTTGAGTTAAGCGTGTATCACAGTATGGACTCCAGGTGAACTCTAGTGGTTGAATGACCTCAATTACCGAGGAAAGGATAGAAAATTCCTCTTTTCAAGAGTAATACATGTTGTATTTCATCTTGAATTATCAGCCACATTTGAGTCTGAATATCTCTGGCTCAGATGCACCAGGTAAACATGAATGTTACTCTAGAACACCAAAACGCGTTCATAGCTGTATTCTTCAATACCATGGTCAGGTAACAAAATGTTTCACACTCCTTAATATAATAGCCTCCTTAAGAGGCTTAATGTAAAGACTTTTCACTTTTCAAAATGTCAGGAACTTAAGACACTAGCAGATCTATTAACATCTGTATCGATCCTAGCAGCGTCTTGTTTTTCCTATAATTTCTGTAGTGAGCACTAAACTGTACTTAATAAGGACATATTGTAGGTAATACTTTCAGGTTATATTTTTAGTCCGAAGGTGAAAATCTAAAATTCAGAATTACGGGGCGATTTGTGATACTAACAGAAATTATTCTGCAAAAAAAACCTGACGGCGCTATACAGTTCCATAATTTCAGGGCTATCAAAGCTTTCAGGAATTACTCTCAGACATAAATTGATAGTTAAACAAGTATCAAGGTATTTTTAAGATGATTTTTTTGGGGTAAAGAGCACTTTCCAAATTGTTGAGAATTGTTCTTGTCTTTAAGACTGTGACAGTGTTGAAGATTTAGCTCTGAAGTTAAGTATGTCAATAAAAAGCAACACACAGTATTACACAGAGAAATTGGGAAGGTAATTATAAACCAAATATACAGTGTAGCACATAAATACAGGTCGAAATTATATTGAAGCAGTGTTTTGTTTAAGAGGGAAAGTTTATCCAAAATATTCAGATGTAAAAGGTCTGGGGAATGGGGGTGGGGGTTATAATGAGGAATTCAGTTGGGAAAAAGTACCTCTTCTATATCCATGTTTAGCTGAATTAAGAACAAACAGGCATGGATTATACGATATTCCTAGTTATTTGGATACAAATTAATTATTTGTCAGTGATACTGGTGGATCATTGCAGAAAGCAGGAGTTGTTGAAAATAAATTGTGAGCTGTTTGATTTTAAATCATTGAGAGATATTATTGGAGAGTATGCCTACATCGCTTGTATATGACAGCGGTGTGGAAATATATAAATATCATTACACACCGTGTATACATTGTTCATCAAATACTGCTGTTGCCAACTTGTAATAAGATAGTCAGATTGCATATTTTGGTTTAAAAAGAATGTTTCCCCCACTTGAGATATTATAGATTACTTTATACTGTTAGATCATTTGTTTGTTGAGAAAAGAAAAGTCTTGGTAGTAACCTGAAATATATAACCATTTAAATATATTGTTAACGAGTGCTACGTAGATTGTTTCCAAGAATAACAAGTCTTTGATACTCCCTGACCGAAAAGCTGTTAGTATAACTAAATTACACAAAATGAGGGAACTGAAATCTAGTTTCTTACTTACCAAAACAATTATTTTGATGCAAATTCATGTATTCAACATAGTTTAAAATAAAAATATCAATGAAAATATTTTCAGAGTTCAACTGCAACTTCAATAAATATTGACTTATCTCAATTATTGTTTAAATGATTCATTTTTAAAAGGGAAACAGTGCAGTTATTAATTTGAGATGAACGATT
The DNA here is from genome assembly GCF_013100865.1 of Trachemys scripta elegans. Taxonomy (NCBI): domain Eukaryota; kingdom Metazoa; phylum Chordata; order Testudines; family Emydidae; genus Trachemys; species Trachemys scripta. The sequence continues at coordinate 60,694,198 of NC_048299.1, read as the reverse complement.
CCTTGCCTTTGTACGTTCATTCTTTGAATGCAGTACACACTGGTCTCTGGTGTAGAGTGTCTGGTCAAAAGACCATTCATTTAAAATTCTAACACAAATCACATTTTGTGTGTGTTTATTTAACCATGCCGGTATAGAGCAAGCAAATCACTCCAAACATCCAGTTGTTAGAACATATTCAGTGCCAATGAAGTAATCGCTTTATAAAATAATGAACTTGGGGGCCAAAATTCAACCATTGCCTCAATCTTGACAATTTAAAGCAACCGTTTCGCATGTTAGTTTCAAAGTTAACAAATGTTAAACTGCTTAACTGTCTTGCGGGCTTTTATGATTCCCAAAGAAGAAAGGAGAGATACAGTCGATACATTCCATAACGTTTACATTTTCCCGCTATTTTTTCTTAATTTTCCCTTAGAAGTAGTGACCTGGGCAAAGCACCCTGCTATCTAAAAGACACTGTTATAGACCTTTTAGAAAAACTAAGTCCAAGGCCGAGGTGAACTTCAGGTCACCGCGTCTAACAAATATGAAAATGTCGGCTGGTGAAGGGCACGCCTTGTTGTTTAACAAAGACTGTCAATGTGTAAGATTAATAAGAAACAAAATGCACACGGTGTCACTTTTCGGTCACTTTGAAACTTGGGACAGGGTTGCATTCAAGAGGGAAAGCTGGGGCTAAATATATTCAAAATGGTTCAAATCAGATTCAAACCAGGCTGCTCGGGAGTCTCCCTCTGTCCACCCTCTCTGGAGCATGGACACGTTAAAAAGTGTAATTGAATTATTATTTTTTAATTCTTTGGTTGTAAAACTATTTTATCCGCACGCATGGAAGTCAGCAGATGTGCTTGTATGTTTCACAAGAACTCTTTTAGACTGTTTGGGTATGCACGAGATTGGAGCCTGTTGGTGCATGAAGATTAGATATCGCACTATCAACTTCGTTTCAGTGAATTCCCAATCTCGTCTATCGCAAGATTCAGCTGGTAAACTTTGGGTCCTATGTTAATTGTTTAAGCGTGTGAAATATGGTCTTATTTCTTAAATAAAAAATAAAGTTTTTTTGTTTTGTTTGTTTGTTTGTTTGTTTGTTTGTTTGTTTGTTTTTAAAGCTGGGATGGTGCTACAAGTTGGGTAACGGGAAATATCCGAGGATGGTTCTGAGATTGTTTATTACATCCATAAATCTTGCAGTAAAATGTCGAAATGGCCGTGTGTAAGATAACACTTGGTGGTCTTGGCTGGGTTCTTGTTTATGATAACAAAACCACAAAGACAAGGAACAGGCCTTTGGAGATCCTGCATAAGCACATCTTCACAGGCTGCTAGAACCACAGGAAAAACATGCTTCATCTGAGCAGCTGAGGTCACCTTGTAGATTTACAATCGCATGCAAAATTGTATTATTTTCTGTTTCACTGAGAAACGCAGCTACACAGTAGAAAGAAGTACAGTTGAACAAGTATACTTTGAAGTCTAATCATGGTAAATATTATTAATCAGAACCCGGGAAGCTCTCCGAATACAAAACTCAGCATACAAAATAAGGTACCAGCTTTCGTTGTATTTTACTGAGGTTTTGAAGTATGGTAGTTACTAGAGTATTCTGGCCATCATAACTAAGGAGCTCCCTTATATTAGGAGGATAATATTTAGGGTAACCCAATTTAATGCAATTATGCGCGCCTACGCATATTTGTATGCATGAATCTGTGTATGAATGTACAGCTGTGCGCCGAAAACAACGTACTGTGGGTCTCTAGCAATCTCATCTTCTTGCCACACTGTAAGCGTTAGCTTTATTATTTTAATAGATGTTTGGGTTTCGTCGAAAAATAGTCCCCAACAATCTAGTCCTTCCTGTGCATACTGCAATTTGTTGTGTTGAATAGTTGTGGATGTTAGACGCCTATGGCGTGTGTAACCATATTTTCTACTACATACAAGGTAAATAGAGAAAGATATTTTTCACACCAGTTAAAGAGTTGCATAGACGTTCAGTAGGAAATGAGTTGAACAAGTATACTTTGAAGTCTAATCACGGTAAATATTATGTGCTTTAACTCTCTTTGCAAATTAGACATTAGATATTAGCAAAAATGAGTAATTGTTTATGTAAGTATCACAGTATGTTGGAAATGTTCAAAGATACACCAGATGGTCTGCAATATATGTATATGTTTATAATATAAATTAATGCAGTATACGTGTGTCAGTATCTAGTTAGACCTAACATATATTAAATTATAATTTTATATTTATATAATGTTATCTATTGAACTGCAAAAGACAACAATCTGAATTTAAGCAATGATAGCTACTATGAGGAAAAAGATCTAAATTGTATTAAAATTTTTGCTTTATATATTCAGTTAGATGCATTTTCCTATTTTCGAAGGTGAGACTATCCATTCAGGAACAATGCTCCTGCAGAGGGTGGCAAATATTTGTATTCGATTTTCTATAAACCAGCCAACCAACAAAAATATAAAATAAATTCTAAAAAGTTCAGTATTAACTCCAAACATACAACAGCAGATGGAATTCATAAGTAATCTATTATTTTAAAATAATGGTGTAATTAGTTTAACTATCAAATTTCAATTATCTAAGGTCAGGCGGTTGCCTCTTTTCCTTCCTGAGCTGCAAATATTGTTAGCAGACTAATTTTTAGCAATTTAGAAGTCATAGAGTTTTTTCTGCATTCTAATTTCAGTATTGTAGGCTACTTTCTGAAAGATGTCAGTGAATTCTCCTATAATAAAAACCCCAAACCAAATCAAACCTAAACCAAAACACACAAAAACCCAAAACGTAAATTTGTAGTTTGGGAAATACTCTCACTGGGAGAGAAATATTCCCAGTTAGTCCTTTCATTTTATTGAACATTTTCTTTTCTTTCTTTCTTTCTTTCTTTCTTTCTTTCTTTCTTTCTTTCTTTCTTTCTTTCTTTCTTTCTTTCTTTCTTTCTTCGCTAACTATATCGTTAATGGCACACAGCACCGCTAATTAATCTATTTGGCTCTTCCTCCCTTTCATATCAACTTCTGAATCTAGTTATATGTTATCACAGCTCGCAATCTACAAAGGGATAAAAGATTCTCTAATAACTAAATTATCATACAATAACAACGTTTAAAAGCGCTGGGGACAGATCATAGAGAAACAAATACTGATTTGCAATTAGTTGGCCTCTATTTCACAGGATCTAGCAGTCTCATTTCCACTTTGATATATAATGTATGCCCAATCCTAAATCAAGTGATTTTGAAATGGAGAACTGTAAACTATTGTCATTGTATCAGAGGGGTAGCCGTGTTAGTCTGGATCTGTAAAAAGCAACAAAGAATCCTGTGGCACCTTAAAGACTAACAGATGTATTGGAACATAAGCTTTCGTGGGTGAAAACCCACTTTGTGAGACGCATGCCATTGTCATTGTATTTAATGTATTATGCAATGTTAATTTCTTTTTCTGTATGCTACATTTTAGTTTCTCGTTGATTTCTGACCCGCCCCCCATCTTTCCTCCCCTCTCCTTCTTCTCCGCCCCCCCTCCAAAAAAATGCTAGAGAAATAAAATATTTGTGCCCAGGATGAATTTACGACTGGTAGCGCAGAATTTAGGTCTCTCTCCGTTCCACTGGGAAGAGGGGGAAATAATTGGCCACAATAAGCAGCAATCACAGTGTAGCAAAGCTCAAACTCGCGTGGCTTTGAGCAAAATCTTGTTCTCCTGTTTTAAGAGTCCGAGGCCACCCATTTGAGAGGTATCTGGTCGAACTGCGAGTTTAGGGAAGGTGGTTGGTGCGATGGATACTAGGATGCGCCTCGGATTTCGCTCCCCTTTCTGGCTGCGCAGTTTTTTACCATTGCTGGGACCTCTCTCCCCAGCACCGTAAGAGACGGTTTGGGCTGCTCCTGCTGCTGCCCTGGGCTCCCCCGGCACTCACCATCTTTCCATTTCCTGATCCGGGGTCCGCAAACAGCGCAGCAATTGGCCCTGCCGGTCAGGTGGTGATGTGTGTGTGTGTGTGTATGTGTGTGTTGTGCGCTCGGGTTGGGGGGGGGGAGGAGGCCCAAACTTTGGCAGCCGGCACTTGACAGCGGCGAGAGGAGGAGGGGGAGGGAGGGAGGAAGGGCGGGGGAGGGGGGAGAGGGGGGAGGGGCTTCGCGGAGCCCAGAAAAACGACAACGCGAGAAAAATTAGTATTTTTGCACTTCAACAAATTAATGACCATGAGTTCGTTTTTGATAAACTCCAACTACATCGAGCCCAAATTCCCGCCCTGCGAGGAGTATTCGCAGCACAGCAGCGCCAGCAGCAGCAGCAGCACCTACCACCACCACCACCACCAGCCGCACCTGCACCAGCACCCAGCGCACCCGGGCCAGTCTCTCCCCGACTACTACCAGCGGCCCAGCAGAGACCCTGGATACCAGCCACCACCGCCACCTCCTCCTCCTCCTCCCGAGGCGCTCTACCCCGCGCAGCCACCCGGCTACTCCGAGGCGCCCTACAGCTACAGCAGCACCAGCGCCACCCCGGGCCAGGAGCAGCCACCTCCGGGTGCCTCTCCTCCACCGCCTCCTCCACCGAAGGGGCACCATGTCCAGTCCCAGCCCCTGCTCCAAAGCCACGTCCTGCAGCACCAGCGCCACTGCGAAGCAGCCCCCGTCGCAGGGGCCGGGGCCGTGGCCAGCCCAGGGTGCCCCCTCCTGCCTGACAAGAGCCTGCCTGGCCTCAAAGGCAAAGAGCCCGTGGTCTACCCCTGGATGAAGAAGATCCATGTGAGCACTGGTGAGTGGGACTGCCTGGGGAGGAGGAAGAGGAGGAGGAGGAGGAGGAGAGGACGCTGAAAGTGCTGCAGGGTTGGGTTGGGTTGGGTTTTTATGTGTGCGCGTTTCCTAATACAAACGTGAGAAACCTTTTGTATCCGGGGTCCTTTATCGAGAGATTTACGAGACGCCAAACCGTTAGGGCAGTAATTATAGCCCCCATAAATTTAATTGCCCTGCCAATGGCTCTGGGCCATGTGTCTTTGAAGCTTTTCTTCCACCCAAATGCCCATCACCATTTTTTATTGCTCTTCAATTGTTTCCTATTGTCAATAGCCTGTGAAACATTTTCTTGCAGTTATGTCTCTGATTTGAACCTGGTGTCAAGTTATTATATAATGATTATGTTCAATTGCTTTTTTGTGTGTGTGTGTGTGTTCAGTCAATCCCAATTACACTGGAGGGGAACCCAAGAGGTCTCGAACTGCCTACACCAGACAACAAGTCTTAGAGCTGGAGAAGGAGTTCCATTTTAACCGTTACCTGACCAGGAGGCGACGCATTGAGATAGCACATACACTTTGTCTCTCGGAGCGCCAGGTCAAGATTTGGTTTCAGAACAGGAGGATGAAATGGAAGAAAGATCACAAACTGCCTAACACTAAGATGCGCTCCTCAAATCCATCTACTGCTAGTCAGCAAGCCAAAGCACAGACACAGGGCCACCACCATCAGCTCGATGGGTCAACACCCAACTCATCAGCCCTTTAATGATTTTTATATTTGTTTTTTTCAGTTGCCTATTTTTGTTGTTGACCATTTGGACCAAAACAACTGTATACAGAATCAGAAGAAATGTGCCCTGTACAGGGTACATGTTGAAACCAAAACATGGACAAATTGTCTACACTGTACAGACATAATGGTTCCATTCCCTTCATTCTTTCGTATTTATGAAAATACGCTGTACTTTCCGTGTCACAGAGCGCTGGATGCTGTAATGGATGAATTCTGTACCCAAGAAGGACTCTTTTGTACATAACACTTTAAAAATAAAATACAGTTAAAATAATAATTCGTGAAACAATTGTGTAAGACATTGACTTGAGTTGTGTTGTTTGGTGCAATGTTCGTGGATTCTCCAGTATACGCAGACAGAAGAAACCAAATTTTATGTCATGGAGATTTTATGAAAACTGTCCCATTACAGTCTGACAGGCAATGTTTAATGTAACAAGAGTTATTTAATTGTTTTTAAGCGTAGCCACTGAGGTAGTTGTGATATAATCGTTTTCCCCATGTCTCCTATTGCATTTATTTAAAAATATTAAAGGCTGTTGCTGTCTTCATATCTGGCACGTCTAACTGTTTCGGTCTGTGTACAATTTGTGAATTTTGGTGTGATGTATATATTGCCAATACTGGTAATAAAGAATACTCTGTACAAAAAAAAAAAAAAATTAAAGGCTTCAAACACAAGGTCATGTAATGCTGTTTCCTAAACATTATGCTTTGCTGATCATTTGCCTTCAAATTTAGTTAAAGAGATGCTCATTTTAGTTGCCTGCCTTCACAAAAAATAGTGCCTGCTTGAACAAGTATATGTATTATTTATTGCCTAGATGACTTGTGGCCTGTAGCAACCTTGCCAGAGGTTCAGTCTGTCTATTCATTTACATGTATATGGCTATTCCCACCCTATGCACAGAGAAATAGAGCTTTCACACTGAGTCAATGAACTGAAGTGAACTAATTTACTTTAGTAGAACTAAGACAGCTAACCATGATACACTTTAAAAATATCTGGCCAGTCATTATTTATTCGTTCACTTGGTATTTATTGTGAATTCACTATGAAGAATTAAGGGGCTGTATAGGTGATAAAAGTTTCTTTATTTCAAAGGCATCTATTTTGAAAAGTGTTTGGTGTAAACAGAAAGCCTTAATAATTAAATGAAATCTGGTAAAACCCAGAGGTTTAATCTGGTAAATGTTCAGAATGATTCTGGAAAACAGTATTCAGGTGTTTCAAACTCATAGTAACCTTCTAATTGTCAAGGATGTTAAGAAATATACCAAAGGTGGAATTATTACAATAAAATGTATACAATTTATAAGGATTTTCATATCACTTTCTCGAAAGTATCATTGACATTGAAACGTATTAACTGAGCAGAAGAACTTGTAGGCGGAAACTCTACCACTGTTTTTCTGCCAGAAAAAGATTAAAGGCCACATTTTATTCGCCATACTCACGAAAGTATGTCCAGGTACTAAACTGGAGTCGACGAGTCTTCTCACGTGAGTAAGGCGAGCAAGATTTAGTTCCTTTTTTTAAATATATCACAATTCACTCAGTAAGAAAGCACATTGGCACAACAATATCGTGAGCATCACTGCCTGTCCCAGGAACACATACCATTTCAATGAAAAATTTAACATGTCACTGGAAGAGTATATTCAGCATCAAAGCTATGGCAGTTGTAAATACGTTTAGCAAACAGTGTTGTCTCACATTGAACAACTAACCACCCTGAAAAGTATGTTTCCGTTACCATGCTGCTGTTTACTAAATCCTAAAACGTTTTCCATGTTAGCTGCCCCAATATAAAAGAAACTGAATATATCTGAAAGTGGGGTAACTGCTGGTATCTCTGACTCTCTGCAACGTACAGCTCTTTGTTTTGTTTATTGTGTGGAACATTTCCCCCCAATTTATTTTAAAACCAAATTAGCAGAAATGATCAAAATCCCAAATCAAACGTTTTAATTGAGAATAATTTATTACTGAAGACTATGCCTATAAACCCATTTTCCCTTCGTAAAACTAAATGAAAACACGCGCTGAAAATAGCAATTTTACTGAGTATCATTAATCACCTCCTACAATAAATACTTCTTTGTAATTCAACAGCCGTTCTGAAAGGCATTCTCTTGGAAAAAGTCTGTGAAGACGCAAAGGATTTTCCTGGAAAAAAAATGTGGTCATGTATAAAGACACAGCATCTTGGCTGTCTGCTAAAAAAATGTATACTGTCTTGGTGGAGAATCAGCCCCGGACTGCAAAATATCACATGGCAGATTATCATCATTTAAGGTAAATTTTCATTTGTTCCCCACCCCCTTTTTAAAGCTGCATAGTGTTTGATATGTGAGTGTTACTATGCTTCTCGTGTGATATAATCAGTGTTACAATCACTTAGAAAATTAAATCGCAGACTTTAAACTCTGGCATTGTCCAGCCTTTGCTAGGGCAACCAGAAGAGTTCACTGAAAGGACAAATTTTCTATCCCATTAATTGTTTTTTTAGAGAAGCAGACTGACCCTTCAAACCCTTGACCTTTAAAGACAGTATCCTTTTAAATCCAGCTCTTGGACCTAAATGTCTCTCTTTGGCTGGCTGTCTCTCTCTCTCTCACACACGTATTTATCTGCTCTCGCCACAAAGGAAAGCGGCACAAAATGCTAAAGGTGGAAGTTTGTCAATATTTCAAATAAAGACAAAATCAGGTCTGAGTCACTTTAATTGTCACAGTTAGAGCCAAGCCGTTAACCTCCGCCCCTTCCCACCAAGAAAAATGGTAGTTTTTCAAGGTCTCCCTTCCAGTTTCTACTGCAATCTCTAATATACCTGGTGTTTTATTACAAGAGGAACTCATCTGTGACAAGCAGCGCGCAGTATTTAATAACTATAACCATTCTCCATTGAATGTTTAGCCAGGGCTCTGACATTTTTTGGTATACTCTGCGCCCTATGGACTGCTTCTTGGGTTTTGTAAATGGGTGGGGGATGGGTGGTGGAGGAAGGAAGGTGGAGGTCTTGACAAGCTTGTCAGGAGACTCCATCTTTCTTTTCCCCTCCTTAGCCCGAGCCTCCATCCCAACCCTGAAGTCTGATCATGCGCCCGATCCTGCATTCCCTTACTCACGAGTCACGCCAACAGCGCTTACTCATTCCAGTAGACCCACTGAAACCAACAGACTACTGGCGCCAGGAAAGCTTGGCAGCATCGCTGCGTTAGCATCTCTACTTTAGGACACTCTATGATACCATTCCATGACAGCCATGACATGAATCGACTTGAAGAGTAATAAACAAAAAGATTGGGGGTTCTTTCTGTGATTTTTTTGAAGTACATATATCCGGATTTCTCTTTTGTATTCATTCTCCACCCTATTGCGGAATTTGTGAGATTGTTGAAAACAGTACTCCAATACAGCTACAATTATATGCATCCTTTCAGATGTGTTGCTGTTGTATGAGAAATATGATATTCGATACGTATATCATTAATAGAACACAAAGTATTAAGAGCTTGAGTCTTATTTTTGTTTTAACCCCAGTTACTGCACTAGAAGGTGTTACATTCACTCCATTGTAGACACACTGGGACTGATTCTGACATAGTATATACTACTTTACACCAATGTAGTTCCATTGAGTTCACTATTGTCACTAATGTAAACGAGACCTGAATGAGGCCCACTGGTTCAAATGAACGCCTGGGTTAATATCTCTGAAGTCAAATGAATTATGCAAGGCATTCATTTAGCCCACTAAGTGTGTATTTTCTAAGTACAGAAAGGAAACCTCTCTTTTAACTCTTTATTATACTTTCCCACGAGATGTGCAAATGGCAGAGCAAAAGTATTCTTCCCAGACCTCCTATACCACATGAATATTGATAAACTGTGGTGAGCCAATTCTTTGTCAGTTTTAAAGGCATCATAAGGGCTAATATATTTGGTATCAGTATTGTCATCATATTATCATGTGTAATAACTGTTAGAAGAGGGATGGACTATAATTATGCATGTTAACACAGTCTGCTGTAGACAATAAAAATCCGAAATCAAATGGCTAATTTAAAGCTAAGGTCTATAGAACGCCTGATCTCACAATAGCAGACAAGCACATGTTATTAATGTTCAAATGATCTCCCAAGAAACTGAAAAGCTGTCAAAACCAACAGAGATTATGGGACCTAAATAAGCAAAACAGAAACCCTGCACAAGTAGATAAAGGTGTTGCGTCTTTTCTTGTGTAGATATTGAAATTTTAATCTTTAAGGTCACGTGACTCATTAAATAATTAATGCAGATAGTCAGGAATGGATCTGTGGCCGTCAGTTCTCACTAGGAGTGATTCTCTCTGAAGTGAAACTCAACTTCCTATTTGAGTTTTTTAAAAAGCCCCGATTTGTCTTGAAAGATTCTAAACTTCTTAAGAAAGCAGTAGGGACTATGTTGGTAAGTATTTAGTGTATATTTATAGCTTGATGACTGTAATTGTTTGTGCTAACTTTGTTAAAGTCTGCTGAGTATTTACTTAGCAAGTTTAATATTTAGAAATGTTAAATCTTTGTTTTAGCTGCTTTGTGGTCACATTATGGCTTTTTGTGATTAAGTGTTACCGAGTCAAACACATTTGATAATGTTCTAATTCACACTGTGGAAGGCTGGATACCACAGTGCAGGAAGACTGCTTTGTTCAATTTTCCTGGCATTAATAAATCACCGGCTTCTAATGCAGGGCCAAAAAAGCAATGGAAAGGCAGCAAGCATTGTAAAGGAAAAGTCATGGGCAAATTTCTCTATGACTCATTAGTCTGAACGATTTATGTACGAAGTTAAAGTGCCGCAATGAATATTAGAATTTGGGATAACAACAAATTAAAAAAAAAAGTCATAACGTTTGTAAAGTGCTTTATTGCTACTTAGCAACTCTTTCAAGAGGAAGTATAGTTTAAAGGACTGTGGCAGTATAAAATATTGTGGTATAACTTAATAGCTCCAAAATAAATAGCAGAAAGTCGTTGGCACCATTTTCAGATGCACATTCCATATTTTAAAGGGTGGGTGGGTGGGTGGGTTAAATCCAATCAAGACATTCGGATCAATTTTATTGTAGTTGATAACATGATTATTGATTATGGATCAAAATGGTTAAAGAAGGAGTTTTAACATAAAATACAAGTATTCTATGCCCCCACTGTATTTTTGGAATGATGTGAATATCAGAGCTAAGAAAACAGCAGGCAACCGAATTAAAGCTGGAGATAGCTATCTGAAAAAATTAACTTTCAATTTGTTTATAGATGTTATCAGTGAGCCCTCTAAATTTATGAGAGGGAAATAAACAGCCCAGTAAGCTATTATTGCATTATTTTCTATAGACTGTAATTCTACACCAAATTTCAAATTATTATAGTAATTATGGAGCTACTAAATTAGCAAAGCAAAAATCTCTTCTCCAAAAGTTCTCCCAAGACAGACGTAATATTTTCCAAGGCTCAGATGACATTCTTCCAAGAAATCGTGTTAGTTAGCTATTAGCATTTACATTTGCTGGCAATCTTAAGATACAATACATAGGATTTTATTAGGAATAATGAATGCATGGAGTACGTTATTATATCTGATAAATACCTTAGTAAATGTGATCCAAAAATATTTGAAGAGTATGATTATTGGCTTCTTGGGGTCTGTAATATTATAAGACCGACAAAAAATTACAATATCGAAGTGCTAAATGTTTCTGCTTCGTCTTTTTCTTTTTCCACAACAGCTTTTATTAAAGAGTTGAAGGGTTCGATCCTGCTCTCATTGAAGTCAACGGCAGAACTCTCATAGAATTTAATGGGAATAGATTCGGGCTGGAATCCTTAAGTATTTGAATAAAAATCCTAGTATACCGTATCTTACATTTAAACTGGAACCTCTTCCTTGATTTATTCAACAGAGATGAACATCACTAGTTGTGTTTAATGTCTGCTCTTGATTAAATGATCCTAAACAAAGGTTTCCCAGAGGAAAATAAAGCATACATTCATGTAACAAGAGTTTGGAATGACAATATTTCCAAACACTTGGAGACAGAAGGCATAGCAGTCTACCACAAAAGGCATGTTCAGATACCAGTGTTCTTTACTGTTGTATAAAATAATCTTTTACACATTACACTAATCAATGGATTCCCTTCAGTAGTTCTATGCACATTCACGACCTTTGTCTTTTAAAAGAATTAAGCAAACCAAATACTTTTTGTATGAATAAATATCTTCCTTTCTGATTCTCATTTAGGCATTGCTTGTTGCTTATTTACAGAACTCCAGTGCACCGAAAAAGACGATTTACTGAGCGATAACAGCAAGAAACAATTCAGTCCACTATTAGAAATTTTAGGAGGTAAGGACTTCGGGAAAAAAAATCTATTGTGGGATAGTTTTGTGTAGAGTTCATATTTCCTAGTGCTTGCATATGGGGGGGAGGGGGATGCTGTTACAATGAGATTTTATTGTGATAAATATTTAACCTAGTTGGAATTTTCCGGGTTGAATCCATTCATCTTCTATGGCTGGTGAATGCGAGTGTCTCGACAGACAAAGAAATATATGGAACAGAATTAATAGCAGTCCTCATAGAGGCATTCGAAACAGGAAAGATGCAAAGTAATTTAAAGAGCGAAAGAGGTTGGTAATTTCTTTGTCCATTCTTAGTTCCTTCCAAAATCGAAGTCTCAAAGCAAGAGACAGGTAGTTGAAGCAGTTTTAGTGTTGGGTGGCTTTCGCAGTTTTTTTGTTTGGTTCCCTTGAGTAGTTTTGCAATGACTCCTGTGTGGTTTGGAATTAGGAACATAAAAATAAATGTTCTTTGATTTTAGAAACTCTGGCTTTTGCTTCAGAAAATACACCAGAGGAGCATAGGTTTTATGTATTTTATATATATTTGGACTTCTCTGCATTGTGTGCATGTTTCTTTCGTGATTCAGTTGTTTTTTAAACAAAGAAATGTAATGCTCTTTATGGTGACTATATTATTCTGGCAGTGGTAGAAGAGAAAGGATTATATAGAACTATTTCAAATCCTTGCCAGATTTACCTGCTTATGTTTTATGCTGATACATAATTAGTGTAGTTTACTACCTTTTAAAGGCGGCCATAAATTATAGGGCTACAAGGGCTGCTTGTGTTGATTTAATAGCCTGTTGAAATCCTTCCTACAAACAGACACGGCAAATATCCATTCATTCCCATTTTAAGAAAAGAAAAAAGAAAGCATTATTTAATAGAATAATAATTTTATCCCGCCTGCCCCACATATATACCCTTGTCCAGAAATAATTGTGATTTGTAAATTAACCATATATTCTCAAGTTCCACTCAATTTCAGTAAAAATGTCTTTAAATAGGTTGTATCGTTTTAAAATATACTCTTTCTTTTAACCTGAAAAGGAATTGTCAAAATTCAGTTGAACTAACTTTATCAGTAACAAATACATATTTCTAGGTAAACAACTTTGCCCTGTGAATTTCAACTGGGAGAGAACGGAAATAAAAAATCTATATCAAATAGTGTTTCCATTTCTTCGTTCACATAAGGGGATAGTCTTACCTTTTAACTAGTGACATAAGCATAACAATGAAAGGTAGACAGAGAGCAAGAATATTTCGATTTATGTAGCCACTTAAAAGGACTATTAATACTAATATTTGCATTCAAATCTATCACAAAGGGACTCTCTTTATTAGCACATATTTTAAAACAGCTGTTTGTTGATATTGCTGCTTGGAATCTCAACGCAAAGACATGTGCACAAAGCATAAAAAAATCAATAGTAAATCTTCGGAGAAACGTAAGGTTTTCAGCTCTTAAAACAAACTTTTCAGGGCTCCAAATCATTGAGGTAATAAAACAAAGTTGAGTCTCCAGGAACAAAGCAATATGTTGGATGGCAAGGCAAACCAAACCTCTGCTACTTTCAAGTCCATTTGAATTTGTGTTTGAAAACTCAAAATCTTGATACTTGACCAAAGAAAATGAATTCCAGAACCGTTGAAAGGGAATTATTTTCAGCTGCGGTCCAGGACCCGGTAAAGTTAGAAAGTCTCCCCGTTCTTCTAAAGCACATCCTGAAGAAGTAATTCATACATCAAGAAGTTACTTTACTTTATAATTATCCACTACATACAATAAGTTAATTGTTAAACTGTAGTTTTAACATTAGCTTGATCATTAATTCTAATAATGATGTTCATAGAAATAGGTTTTTGAAGCCAATAGTCACAGCTCGCGTTAAGGCATTTAAGTTTAAGATGTACCTCTGACTTATTATTGTGATTTATTGCGTTTGTAGTTTCTATTTGCTCAGGACTGCAAGTTCTAAAGCCATCTTTCTGCTTTTGATGCAAAGCAGTCGATAACTTTTTACAACAGACCCAAGGAAGACTTGCTGTGCTTTTTCAGCATCTGCTCCATTATCCATTACTTCCAGTTGCATTGTTGCATAAGAACTTTTTTATGTGTTTCTTTTATGGAATCTAAAATCACTTTATTTAAAATAGCCATGAATCCATCCCTAGTAAATTTCACTATTGGTTTAAATGTAGTACTCTGCTATACAGTTAAAATAGTGTTAGAGTTCTGGAGTTGCATTTGCTATGTGTGTCTAAGATGCTATATTTTCCAGGATTTTTAAAATTCAAGGTTCTTAGCGAGGATAATATATAAATGTTCTACTGCTATCAAAGTCACTTCCACTACAAATATTGCAAATTCTTCTTCTGTTTTAATGTCACGCTGACTTTGTTGGAATGTCTACTAATCTATACTATTACTGGTGGTTTAAATTCCAATAACCGTTTATGTTCCACTTTACAATCAAAGCGAGATTATTATATACAGTTTGACCATAAAGTCTGTAGACGATAAAATTAATCTTTTTATACAGTCTTATTATCGCCAATCAAGTATTGGTGAAGTGATAAAAGAATATAAAAAGTAAACTAAAAGTTTTCTGTAAAAATGCTAGAGTGGGGAAAGGTTTGAGGCAAATGATATATTGTAAAATGCACAATGGTGGTAAGAAATTCAGAGTGTAAAAGTCACCACAGTGGCACAGTAGCACAATACAAGTGTGAAATATGTTATTTACCCCAACTATCTTTATAAGAGCTCTTTGAATTTGTGATTTCTTTTGTCTGTGGTAGGATTGTGTAAATAGGAAAAACTAAGTTTTAGAGGGAAGACTTCATTCAGGTTAGAAAATTGTTCATTTCATAGGTTAACTCAGGGGACGTATATGAGGGCTGTTTCTTTTTTTCCTGGACAGTTAGATCATTTTGTTTCTAAATTTTTCATCGTTAGAAGCCTATAATTTTGTGCATCACTCAAATAGTTGTATAGGAAATGCGTAAGCGCAGGTTTAACAGGAAGGTCCCAGAAGATTTTGCAAAATTCAGATCCTCCACACAGAAGCCAGGCGCATTCTTCATAGGGTGTTACAACGACAAAAATCAACCACATTATTAGAGGAGACTCTTTTTGCCTTTGTCAGGTAATTGCAGGTCTTTTTAGTTTCTATAGCTGCCCTGTTGTAAAGTGTGGGTGTTAAGCAAGCGCCATACAATAGCAATATAGAGAAGCCTGTAGGGAAGATTGGTAATCAGAGTAGTCATTAAGGAGGTCCTTATTGAAATAATAGTATCAAGAGTTGACTTTATTATTGGATTGCAAAACACACCATTATTAAATGTAGATCAGTGTGGCCGTTTTGTTTGGGAAATGCCAGTTAATTAGGTTTAGTATAAAAGTTCATTGTAATCACATAATATGAAAATAATTTCTCTTACCTTGCATGTGATTTTGTGTAAAGAAATATTAAGTGTGGGGAAAAAAATAACCATCTCCGGCTCCTGATTTTTTTCTTTAAATTCTTCTTAATGTATTTGGTTAAGGCTTTAAAAATCAGAGGATTGCGCTTAGTAACCTTGTTCCTTCAATGATTCCCTATTTCAAATAAAAGGATTTAAGTTGACGTATGACCACGTGAGCACATAATACAGCGCATTATTGTGGCATTTGGAGTGGAGACCCGGGCTGGCTTCGTCTGTGATTACGCTTTTCCAGTTTCTGTTCAGAGCAAGCACTGCTTTCTATTATTTTTTCCCTCCCTCTCCTCTGCAAGAGCTTTCCATTTCGGTTGCAGCTTTCGTTCCTTATGGAAAGGTTATTGTCGAGCTGATAGGACGAAATGCTTCGTTAAAAAGGATGGATTTTATTTTAAGGTATTTCCGTTGATTGTTCATTTATGTGGTGAGTTATTGCTGGTCGAGGCAAAGGTCAGTAGAAAAGGCTTAAGGGTGTGCGTGGATCCAAATCAAGCTTCGTTTCCCCCTTTGTTTCAATTTGCTGCGGAAAATATTCAAGCATCTCTTCGCAGCAAAGAAACCAGAGAGTTTCTTTTTTTCCCCCCTAGAGATTCTGTGTTTCTTTTATGGGGATCTCCCTCTGTTAAATCTCTTTTAAAGCTACATTACTGTTGTCTTTTACGATCAAGTGGAGACTGGGAGAATCTTATTTTTCTTGTAATACATACATATCTGTGTATACAAGAGTATTTCAGGAGATTGAGAAACACCCCTGGAATGGAGTCGGGGTTCGATTTGTGGCTGTTGTTATTGTTTTGTTTGCTGTGTGCTTCTTTTGCCGATTCCGGCTCCGAAAATCGATGAGTATGCAATTGTGCTGCCATTTTATTTATGATGCTTAGTGGTACTTTGTTTACCATGCGAGCAGGGCTGGATTAGCTCTCTACCATATCGAGGTTAACAATTCCAGTTGAGAAGGGATTGCCTTTCTTTCTTTAGTGAAACCAAACCTGGATTTAGCTAAGAATTATCTGGCTATGAACAAACGTCCATCCACCGATTCTAACAATAAATCAGCCTCTGGAAATTTGTTTTACTCTGAATAAGGGATCTGGAAAGCGAGGGGGGAGGGGACAATCTCCTTTCTGTAAGGATTTACGTGATCACTAAATTTCCTATCTCTACCACTATGTCGTAACCTGCGCTATATAACTACATATATTGTGTAGGGGGAAATGCACCTCAAATAACCCAAAAATGAAGGGATTCCTTGTGTTCTACAAGGGGACAAATGTTATATAAAATTACATCCACCAGTGAGTTCCAGCTTTGGGAAAGGTCAGAGTGCTGAGGTTTGATTTATGTTTCCAGTGAGTTGGGGCAGCGTGCTCGCCTAGATACGGCTGTGTCATTTTGTCCCAAATTACTGGGCAGTTGTAATTACTCAATTTATGAGCGGGTCATGGAAAAAAAATCGAACTATTAGAAACAAAACGTTCTTTGCTGAAACACAAAGGCAGAGTTTAATTTAGAACGACTCGCGGCCATTCTGCACGGTTCCAGAAAGCGGAAATGTAGAATTTGGGTTTAGCTGCCAACAGATACACTCCGAACAGAACTGACCCAAAGAAATGCCAGTTCCCCCACACATAACGAAGCATGTTCCTCTTTATTAGCCATAGTGTTTTTCTTACGCAATTAAAGCAGGGCTATTTCACTCCCAACAGTGTGTTTAAAGCTAAAGCAGGTCAAACCATATTTTAAACGGGCCAAAAACGCGTCGTGAAAATAAAATGTAAGCTTTAATTGCAGCCTTATTGCTTGTCATCGTTTCTGATGATTTACGACCCAATTCTGGTGCATTTTTGACCCAGTTAAAACACTCATAAATAAAAAAAAGTCCCAATATAAAACGTGGGAGACCAAGAACAGTTGTGTAGATGGATATTTCGAAAGCCTTTCTGCTTGTGTAAATAATCAGAGTGTTGAGTAAATACAAAATGAAGTGTCAATTGCGATTTTATGGTGTTCGATAACACACACGGTAATGCAGATTAAACAGGCTTGTTTGCAATATTTGATAATGCACTCATTTTCTAAGGCAACTCACATCCTTGCTCATCAGTGTAATTACTTTAATGTACATTTTATCAGTAATTTCTTCAATTCTCTCCTTTCCCCAATTTGAAGACGGTAGAATATTCTTCCCACCAATTATTTCCCCCTAAAATATGCCGAAATTATAAATCGTTTATAATCTTAGGCGTTTCTGCCAGAACGGACCCAATAAAGATTTATATTAGCTATTTTACACCGAGACTGACAACATTTCCGTGAGTGGAGAGAACTCCGATACAACGTAAACTGTCCAGAAATACATTACATTTCAAATTTCAAATATTTAACCAAATATAGAGAAAATTCTTCCCTCAAATTAAACCCTTGCAGTCCCATTGGCTTCTGTGGGGTATTAGGGAAGGAGGGAATTTCGGCCCTCTGTTAGTGAAAGATACATGCATTTATCTTTGTATAACATTCAGTGCTAATATGCGCATTTTTATGTGTTACATCAAATTCAAATCCAGTCATACAAAGAAAAATCACCTGCGCACCTTAAAATTACATCTTTGCGTAGCGAGAAAGACAGGACCTGTCTAGAGTTATTGCAAAGTAACTTTCTTTTCTTATACAGTAAAATGTATCAAGAAAAAATATACCGCAGTAGCTCAATAAACCATTTAATTTCTTGAATTAAAATACCTTAACAATTCCCACGATTTAGAACAAAGAATCTTCCCCTTATTCCTCCCCCTTCCAAAACAAAATACATATTTCAGTCCAAACTTTAAACGCGCTAATATTAAAACACCGAATAGTCCCGAGGTATCCTGAAGAGCTCCCAAAATCGGCACTGTTTCCTGAGTCCGGAGGTTTTTGAAGATGTATAAGTAACCATCTTCCAGTTTACCCTGTTTGCTCTAGGAGTGTTCTGTAGGGGTTCTGTAGGGGTCTCTTTGATTGCATCTTGCAATTTTAGCTGGAAACAGGGAGAAAGACAAATCAGCAGTTTCAGAAAAAAAGTGTGGGGTTGATTATTGACTAAAGAAGCTTTTCTTCAAATGCAACATTCAAGGGGCTGTTTGAAGCAAAATGCATACGAGTGAGTTTTTGCCTCTTCTCCCCTCCTACGCTGCCCGACTTCCCCTTTCATGTTGTGCCATCGCAATATGCCATAAGGAGCAAGTGTTTTCTGTTTTAGTGCTCTGTTTACAGCTTTGGTGCATGAAGCCATAAATCTTGTATAGCCATAAATGACAAAAACCATTGGTATGCATAAGAGGCCACCCTGGCCTTATAGTGCTTTTTATTTGTCGTTTGCTTTGTTTTTGCTTTAAGGTGACACTGTGCTCCCTTGCGGTTTTAAGCATAGTATTTATATTTTTAACACCTTAATTAACGAAGAAACGACAAATTTACACCTCGTAATTATTCTAAATCTCCACTAAATGTGTTTCACCCAAACCGGCTCCTTTATGCGGGGTTATAGTCTTAAACTTGATTCGAACTGTAATGTGACCGAAAGGAATTCCATGGTTGTTGCTGCCGCGCGTATATTTCTGTTGTCAAATTTGGGTTATTTTTTTTTAAAGCACTGAAGCTCAAAACATAAACCCTCCAGATACACCCCAGCAATCTATACAGATAGGTGTGCCAACAGAGGCATAGTGTGTGTGTCAAATGTATGTGTGTGCATACGTGAAAGTATATACACGCACATATGGGTGGATATCTCTATAGGTATATCTATGTGTATGTATGCGTAGATCTATATCTGCACATAGGTGAATATATCAGTATGTGCATATATGTGTGGATATCTATATGGGTGTGTGTGCATGTGTACATCTCTATTTGCGTGTGTATTACTAACTATAATTATTTCATTCGTTCCACTAAAAGCATTGCCCAGAGCACAGATCTGATAGGAGTTGCTTGGATGAAAGACATAAACCACAGATTAATTATTATTGTTATTATTATTACTGACTAGGTCTCCCATAACTTTCAGCAGTCGTGAGCTCGTGTAGAGAATATTCCATATCTACCAAAAACCGATTCACACAAAAAACTGGTCAGAGTGACCCTTTGTGAGCGCCGTTTGTCTTCATTAGCATAATTTTCCTGGACTTTAGTGACGCCTCGGTGCGGGGGGAGCTGCACTCCTTCACTCCCCTCTCTCCTCTCACTCCTTCATTCCTTCTCTGCAACCCCCACCCTGCCCCGGACTTCCCGAGGCGGCTGCGTTTTTTTCCCCTCACCAGACGTCTTTTGCGTGTAATATTCATAAGAAACATACCCATTTTCTGTGGCACTACATGAGGGAAGCCCTGAGACTTGATAGCTCTTATCTTTGGGACCCGCTTGCTGCCTTAGGGGCTGAGCAGGGAGAGGGAGGGGGTCCGAGCCGAACCAGCAATCCCTTGCGAGTCCTGAGCAGTGACTGCTCCTCCAGTCTTGGCTGGTGGGTTCCTGGTGTAGATGACTTGAGCCTGTGCCCATCCTGGAGCCGAAGGGACTTGGCTGGGGGAAAGTCCTGCTCCCTGGGTTGTGTGTCGCCGAGCCTCCAAAGAGCATGTTGGCTTCCGCCTCAGTCGTCAGAAGTTAAGGTAAGCAGGCCACAAATACGCTGCTATCAGTTGTGAATGGCGGAGTTTATGTCCCAGTGATTTATGACCATAGACTTAAATCTCGGTTCAAGAAGAGTTCACAAGCGGGAGCTTCCTCCCAGGCAGTGACTGATACCCTTACACTTCGCATGCAGGCAGTTTCTCCCTCTTCCCTGAACTTTTCTTTATCTGTCAGGAAATCTTTAGGGGCTGCCTGCTTTTCTCTCCTGGATCAGAGTTCGGGCTGGGGGGGAGCGGGGTTGGAAGGAAGGAATTTTGTTAGATGTATCAGGGAGGGGGAAATAATGGAGAAATGGGGAACAAGTGGGGGATCTGCCCTAGTAAGGCAACTTTCCTCCGTGTCTTCTTTACCTTTCAGAGAGCTTGTTAAAGTGGCACTTGTTTAACGCGCAAATATTGATCTTGTCGGCGGAAGGGCCACTCCAAGTTTTTGGGGCCCAATTTTGCTTTCACTCCCATGCGACCCCATTGAAGTCAGTGGGGTCGCCCGGGTATAACTGAGAACAGAGTCAGGCCCTTTGTCTTCAATGTGTAAAAGAGAAACATTTCTGCCAGCCCAGGCACCAGTTTCAGTGACAAACTTTTGTCCTCCCCTGGTTTTAGTATCTCTGGCACTTTTAAAACAAGATAAATGGCTATGTTGTACCCACAGCTTCCCAGTTTTCCATAACTTTGCAGAAGCTGCTTAACTCTGGAAACCAAAACCTGAGTTGCTCTGTCTGCAACTAGATTTACCAGAACCTAAAATATTTCTCTCTCAAAATCAAGTTGCTTTTTATTTTTGTTTTAGCTCCTTGCAGAGCTCTGGAAATATTCTCCACCAGACTTTCTACTCAGCATTTCCCCCCTGTAACAAACTTTTAAATGTCAAAAATAAAGTGAAGCATTTTAAATGGGCGACCATAACACTACGATCACTATTATTTAATTAATGTATTGTTTTCCTGAGACTGAGTCCCATTTCTCTGTATGTTTCAAGGGAACCAAATGAAACCTACTTTAGGGCCTAAGAATCAGGCACAGTAACTGGGGGGGGGGGGAGGTGGTTGTGCTTTATAATTGAAGAACTGGAAATTAATAAATCAATATGTATATGCTTTTCAGTATATGTTTTACAGATCTTGACCAGCTTATTAATTCAATAACATCCATGGGTCTTAATTAATAAAAAATCAAATGGTAATGCCTTTTTGGGGTTTATTAAATTAACTAGTCTATCATAAAAGAAAGGGACCGTTCCTTTCTAAGTAACTTGTATCACTTGAAATACATATATTTGTAATTATTGGTGTACATTGTGTAACACTTTCTCCCCAAAGGCTCATGTGGTTTTAGGTGCCTTGGAAAAAAATCAAGCAACATGAGAGTGTAGAGCACTATTTTTGACCTGGTGTAGCTGTTTGTCAGCAACTGGGAGGTGGGTGGGAGGTAGAGAAAAGGATTTTAATTTCTGAAAATAATGTGTGTGTAAGACTTCCGAGATTGGAGATAACATTCAGATCTCCTTTCCCATTACTAAGGACACATCTTTAACTGGTTATTCTCAGGCAGGTAAACAGCATGAGTTAACAAAAAAGATTCGCACGGGCTGTAGGAGCATTTTATGGTTTGTGTGTCCATCCCCTCTCTCTAGCCAAATGACCCTCATACATCAAATTACATAGCAGTTTCAAAGACAGAACCTATTATCGTTAAGTTGGAAGGAAAGTTCAAGCCGTGGTCATGGAGATGAACGCTGGTTTTTCAGGTTCCTGGTGTTTTTTCCAATCCATCATGTTTTAACAGGTAGAATTTGGTAGTTTCCATGAAAAGAAGTAGCTCCAAAATAACTATAAAAAGTGTCTTGATTCCTTACGAACTTTTGATTATAATCGTCATTCCTAGAGAACAACATTCCATTTCTGGGATTTTTTTTTTTAAAGTGAAAGACATAAGAAATGGAAATTCCAAACAGGCCGATTCTACCAGGCTCACTTGAGAGAAAACTCCCAAGTGACAACTGGACAACAGTCCCCAAATTATTTACTTTGATGGCTTTGTAAAACTGTTTGGTCCTCGTTGCCAAATCTGTGTCCAAGTTTAAAAATTCACTGCAGTTAAAACTGATTTATGTGCATGAGGTGGGTTTGGTATTAAATATCGAAATTAGTACCGGCTTAATCTGCAAGTACTGCTTCTTCCATTTAATGTGTGTCAGCTTATATTGTTTTTGTCAAGTATTTTATAGACAAACAAAATATGCATTAGACTGTGTGCGTGTGGATCTTCTTGAATGGAAAGGCTTGACATAGTTTTTTTCTTTCCCACTTAGTGTGTGTGTGTGTGTGTGAAATTAAAAGTCTTATCCAAACTCTAACCACAATATAAATATTAAAAATAAGATGGCAGTGGTTACTGTGAAGTACAGGAGAAAGGTTTATTACTCTCCTACAGCAGTGAAAATGAATGAGAGAACCACTCCCTTAGTGTAACATACGTTTTCCTTGATCACCCTTATCTGGAAGCGTTGTATTTAAATAACTCCTTGTGTGATAAATGATAAAACACAATTCACGGTGTTATAAACCCTAGAAAACCCTTCTACTGGTGCAGTAAACCACAT
This sequence comes from Trachemys scripta elegans, assembly GCF_013100865.1. Classification (NCBI taxonomy): domain Eukaryota; kingdom Metazoa; phylum Chordata; order Testudines; family Emydidae; genus Trachemys; species Trachemys scripta. The sequence goes on along the minus strand of NC_048299.1, from coordinate 60,671,477 downwards.
ATTTGTAGCTGCCAGTAAATTCAGGCAGCTTTTATATCGAAATTCTCTTAGCCTAAGGCCAAGTCATGCTGCTAAATATTGCTGACCACTTTTTCTTTTATGGCTTTCATGTCACTTAGCTATTGAAAGTAAGATGGATTTGTACTATTTCTTCACTCTAGTGTGCTTTCGCTACACCCTAGGTCTACCAGGAGAGGCCATTGGAGGAAGAACGTCACGTGACAGAGGGGTGCCAATGTTATTCTTTAAGGGTGTCAAGACCCTGTCAGTTTGTGAAATAAATATTGGGAAACAACGAAATGCAAAAAGCGACCTACTACGACAGCTCTGCAATCTATGGTGGCTACCCCTACCAAGGAGCAAATGGTTTCACTTATAATGCTAGTCAGCAGCAATATCCTCCATCTTCATCACTTGTGGAAACTGAATATCATCGACCAGCTTGCTCTTTACAGTCACCTGGCAGTTCTGTGTCCCACCATAAAGCCAATGAAATCAATGAGAGTTGCATGAGGACCATCACTAGCCAACCCATTCAGCCCCCAGTTATTTCAGAGCAGCAACAGCAACAGCCTCCAGCCCAGCAGGCACCAGCTCCACCGCCACCCTCTGTCTCACCACCTCAAAATGCCAGCAGCAATTCTGCCCCAACTAACACTACCAAGAGCCCAGTTATTAACTCACCCACCATGTCCAAACAAATATTCCCATGGATGAAAGAGTCTCGACAAAATACAAAGCAGAAAAACAGCAGCTCCAGTTCAGGTATGAAATGTATTTACATTATAAGTGACTTGCTTAGCCTCACAGGCCAAATTGTGGGATCAGGTATTTGTAGATTGTCCTAGATATGTCATCTTTTAAAAAAATATTGTGCTAGTAATCTTATTTCTAATATAACTTTTTAACCATGTATCTTCTAGAAAGTATTTTAGATTGCGTTAAAGTGACTTTTGTAAAATGTTAAACTTAGCCTTGCAAATTATTTCTAAGTTATTTAGTTTCCAGGCACTTCTATTTTCTAGTGTCTAAGGTTGATATAACATTTACCTTTTGGTCTGTAACATTCCATTCCACAGGTTATGTTCCCTCTTCTATTAAATGATGTCAATATATAGAGGCCTAGGCCTCTAGCCAGAGGCACATCCTGAATATTTTGTTGGCATAGTGCTATTAGAATAATAAGACAGTGACCTAGCCCTGCTGAAGTGTAACTGGAATAAAATAGCTCATTATCATCTGCAGTCAGGATCAATGCTTTACTTATATTCAGAACCTATTCTTATTTTAGCAGACTGATTGGCAAAGTTACAAGTCTGGTAAACAAAGATCAGTTATGAGTAAAATAAAGTTAGGTCCATAAAAATACTACTGGGGGATTATAGTGTATATCAACACTATTATTACACAAGTACACCTAAAATCGATAACATAAGCTTCTGTTCCCAGATATTTTGTTTATATTTACCACTTCCTACATTTCCTGTGTATTGTGGAAGTAGATTCCGAAACTTTAGCAAATTTTTATTTCATGTATTTCTTATGGTTTGATAATATTATCATTTACAACGTTGTATGTCAAGTATTATTTTATTCATAAAAGCAATGTGTTTATATATATGTATACATATTACATATATATTTATATTTATGTTTATATTTACATGTATATGTTTATATTTATATTTTTGTTTGTATATATGGGAGATGCGCACATGAGTGTGAATGTGCACACACACACAGAGTTCATGTGTGTATGATGAGATTTTCAGACCATTTTGGAGGATTCCATTGATGGAAATATCTAAATCCTCTGGATTGCTTTGAGGAAACCAACAATAATATATAAAATATAATCAGATTTTTGCATTAAAGAGTTCATAAGACTCATTTTTTAAAAACCTTTTCTTCTTGTATAAGGATTATTTCAGGTAAACTACAATATTTAGTGTTGTGTTTAATTGAGGCACTTATAGTCATATAGTGACACTTCAAAGGTGAAGGAAAATAATGGTGAATCGTTCAATGCTTTTAGCCTGGCATATTTTAGTTATAGAAAGAAATATGTATGTTTCACTAGGATATTTGTATACCAGAGAGCTGGGATCTACAGACACTAATCCTAGCCATGGCTTCTATTGTTTCTGGTTACTGTGTTCAGGTTCCACCATGCTGATTGTATTCTTTGTGTGATTTACATAGGTGAGAGCTGTGCTGGTGATAAAAGCCCTCCAGGGCAAGCCTCCTCTAAAAGAGCACGTACAGCTTATACAAGTGCCCAGCTGGTAGAACTGGAAAAGGAGTTCCACTTCAATAGATACCTTTGCAGGCCAAGAAGGGTAGAAATGGCTAATTTGCTCAATCTCACAGAAAGACAAATCAAAATATGGTTTCAGAACCGCAGAATGAAATATAAAAAGGATCAAAAGGGAAAGGGCATGATGACCTCTTCAGGAGGACAGTCCCCAAGCAGAAGTCCTGTGCCTCCAGCTCCTGGGGGGTATTTAAACTCTATGCATTCTTTAGTAAACAGTGTTCCCTATGAGCCCCAGTCGCCTCCATCATTTAACAAGCCTCATCAAAATGCCTATGGCATCCCTGCATCATATCCAGCTCCTCTCAATAATTGCCCGCCTCCTCAAAAGAGATACACGGGGACAGCAGCGGTTACTCCTGAATATGATACTCATCCTCTTCAAGGCAACAGTTATGGAAATCCACATATACAGGGAAGCCCCGTCTATGTGGGGGGCAACTATGTGGACACCATGACCAATTCTGGGCCTTCCATCTTTGGTCTAACTCATCTCCCTCATCCTTCCTCTGCCAACATGGACTACAGTGGGACTGGGCCAATGGGCAACAATCACCACCATGGACCTTGTGATCCACACCCAACATACACAGACCTTACTTCTCACCATCCTTCTCAGGGAAGAATTCAGGAAGCGCCCAAACTCACCCATCTGTAACAGACATGAGTTACTAAGTGGAATGAAGTCCCCAACTTTTTTAAAGTACTTTCCACCCTCCCATCTCCCTCTATTTTTTTGTTTTTGTTTTGTTTGGTTTGGTAAAGCGTTCTATAGTTTATGTGACGTAGCAATATTTGTTGCTTGAATTGCTCTATAGTTTCAATAGTGGATATTTATCTTCTTGAACTGTAGCCTTGTGTCTCGCTTTGGGAGTATACATAGGCTTTATACTTTACTTCTACACTTTTATCAAAACAGGGTATATGAACAAATTTTCTATAACAATAATTCTGAAATGTGAATTTGTTCGTACATGATTGATCCCACGGGGAAGCAATTTTTTATTGCACTTCTTTTAACTAGCGAGAAAGAAATCAAAGGCGCTTGAACAGGGGCTCCCTGGACAATTATTAATACGTGTTAAGTCTTTCAATGTGTGTATGCTGGTGAACATTCAGATTAATTTATATTTTTTTTGAAAACATTGAATAATCTAAGTGTTTAAAATTTTATTTATCCCCATCTGTTCATATTTATATATATATATAAAATTTTGTACCCTGAATATTCAGGAGGTATTTACCTGGCCATATGTTAGATGGCATATTGGCATAAGTAGGAAATATCATTTGAAAGGAAACTATTACTCCTTTATTTAAAAATATAATAATGCAATAAATTCTGGAAAAAAATGGATCACAAATTGAATAATTTATGCTTGTAACATCCAGCTAAATGGAAAATGTGTAAACCTGAAAAGACTAGATTTGTTTTGAAAGTTATACATTCCTTGCTGCTCACATTCTGAAAAAAATAAAGTTTTTATTCTGAATAATAAAGAGTTAAGAAACGATTATTTGTTAAAAAAGACCCAAGCCATGTGATCATTAAGTGAACAGATACACACACACGTATCCGATACCCACGTAACCTCCAGCCCCTTCTATTTTCCTTATCAAGGTTTTAAAACCTGCAGTGAATTGGCAAATCCCAATATGTCTTATGAGCTGTGACAGTTTCAGCGTTGAAAATACCAAGGATGCAAACGATCCGCCTTTTGTGTCCATAACGTTAGGTGCTCAGCTGCAGGCATGCTTACAGGCACTGCTATGGGAAGGATATTTTTGTCTGAATAATATTTATTTGGGTCAGAAACAAAACCACTTTTATTTCGCAAACAACACTGCTCTACATAAACCTCAGGTGCCCGCGCCGAACAGAGTGATTCCCGAGACAGTGCTCGTAAGGGTAAGCTGGTCCTTGCTCTAGGAATGTTGGATTTCGCCATGTTGGGCTCTTTTTTTCCCCTGCAGGAACCCACTTCACCAACAGCCGTCCGTATGGAAAAGGCTCTTCTCGCCTCTGCACTGGAGGGACCTTTGGAAAGCTGGGAGCTTTCTACTCCCACACTTTTCCTCCCAGGGTCAAACCAGACAATTCATCGACTGTTACATTGTGCTGGGAGGAGGGGGAAATTAAATAAAGCAAAGAGAGCGAAGAATAAAAATAAGATCATGTACATGGATATTTTGAAGGCACAAATTAAAAATAAAATGTAATAGTGAGAAATACAGTTCATCACCCCACTAGAGAAGAAACCAGAATAAACCAGCTGTTTAGGGTTGTTTACACTTTTTGGAAGCAAAGCTAGTTCAGGCTCATAAACAGGATTACAATATAGTTCGGAATATTTTCTTCTCTATATGTTGCTTCCTATTCGTCTATGATTTAAAAAAAAATGACCCGATTTTGTGTTTTTTCATTTTTGTTAATCTGACTTCCCACCCGACTTCACCTCCTCCCTTTTCTGGCCCTGGTGGGGGAGGGGAGACAAGAGCGCTCTAGCTTTCGGTTAAAAAATGCAATATTGTAAAATACTTACTCTTTGCACGGCTTTCGATAATAAATTAGCAAGCTAGTCACATGCAAGGCTATTCCGATAGGAATCTGTATTAACTGGAAACCAGAGAAGCAAATTAACATACTAAAATAAGATTTTTCTTTCATAATACTATGTGACCTTATTTTTAAAATTCAGGCTATAAATCAGGGTGAACCTTAATAGACTCGGGTGAAATATACTCATGTATGTATATAGAGACATAAACATATGCCATGTATATATTAACCCATGCTTTTCAGTATCTGTACCTTTTAATGCACAGGAAAAATGTCGCCATTTTGGTCTCACTCTAAAATATTATTAATCGTGAGTCTTTATCTTGTTCTGAGAATCATCCTTGCTTGAAGTTTGTTGAAAATATTATAATGTATCCATGAATCTATATATAGGTGTTCTGCAAAAATATATATAACATTTCAATCAAAGAAAGCGATTTTGTATATATTTATTTTGTATACATATACAGTATATATATATATATATACCTCAACTGAAGAAGAGGTTGCTTAGAATCTGTCTGATATTTTTCATTGAATCATAATATATATTCAAAACTGACCTAGGATAGAACATTAATCTGAAGAGGAAGAAAATATATTTTGGCAATTGATAAATCCAGAAAGGATTATTTTGGAAATGTTTCTGTTTTATTTAAACAACTCTTGTTTTAGGCAGGTTAAAGAAAATCAAAGGAAATGTCAGAATCTATGAATTCTTCATGTGTTGCTTCTTTTAGCACAGATAATTAAATTTATAAAAATATTAGAAAGAATTTGGCTCTCTACTCCCTCCCTCTCATTCCAAATATATATATGAGCGCAATTTCCTCTACTCTTTCCAGAAAAAATATATCATAATCTTGTTTGTTTTAATTTTTAGATCTCTATAGTGGATTTTTTTTTTTAAATCTATTGATTAACACATAATTATAAAGGCAGAGTAATAGATTTTTTACAAGTATGTTACGTTCATTGTCCGAAGAGAAAAACCTTTTGTTCCAGGTGGTTTTTGTATTACACCGACCACAAGAAAATAAATAGAATAAATAAATAAACAAATAAATGCGCAGGATACCTACACCCACACGGTTTTTACTTACAAAGCCTCGTTACACTCCAAATCTCCCTCTTTCTCTCCCTTTATTGCTTTTTTCATCCTACTGTTAATTCCAATATTTGAAAGGAAAAATAACCCCCAGCACTAAGGCAAATAGAAACGTACTGTTCCCACAATACTGAGAATAACCCTGTAACAGTACATTTTTAAAAGGAGCCCTTTTCCTTGTTTACTTGCGTTTCTTGCTCTCCTTCTTTGCTCGGTCACATTTGATCTTGGAAAGAGCAAGAAGGTTTAAATGTGTTCTTAAGGGCCAGTAGCTGTCAAACCTTTTGGCGGACAAGATTGATCACGCGCAGGCATCACCAGAGCTTTGTTTGGAGTAAAAGCAAGAAAATTAAACCCCCAGCATTTTCCAACAGCATCTATATTTATAAGGCATCCCTTTTGAGGTATTAAATGACAAGTCTTGTTCTATATTTTATTTAAACAACCTAACAAAACAACCCCCCTTTAAAATGCCCCAACCCCATTCCTCCTCCCGAGCCTTTCCCAGATATACTTCATCTTGTGGATTTATTAGCTTCAAACCGAAGGGTTTTGGTCAACCTCGGATAGAGTGGAGGTCTAATGGTCAGTTTGTTATTTGAACCGCTTGCAAAGATTCTGGCGATTCCTTTCAATGCAATTCCGAAACAGAGCAGCTATTGCCAGCGCGAGGCTGATTTGGCTTCCTTAGACCATTAAAAAAAAAAAAAAAAAAAAAAAAAAAAAAGCACAACAGTGATGTTTTTCATCTTGAATATAAAAAGCTACACGAAACAGATATGTCCTGTGTGCTGTGGAAAATAAAATTTCGGATTTGTTCATTGTGTTGAATAATAATAATAAATAATAAATAATAAATGTAGCCATTAGCATCATATTTTTACCACTCTTCTCGATTTGATTGGAAAGATTGTTTCAAAACATCAGCGTTCAGTAGTTTAATAGCTTTGTAAGTGGTAAATCAAAACGATTGTAAACAAAGCAAATGCTTTTAGATCATGTACAGTTATTCAACTTAGAATCCTTGCAGCATTTTCCACTGACGTATTAATATTTATATACATATCTGACACTACCTTCCAATATATTTCCCTGCAACTGAACATACTCACCAGACCCAGTCTACTACGGTTATTAAGCAAAACATGTCAGCAGACGCGAGCACTAGATTGCTTAGAATATTTACAGTATCTATATCTATATCTATAGATAGATATATTATGGTCCACTTCTGTGAAGTCAACTGCAGTGAAAAGTCATGACCATAAAGCTGTTTCTATGTTATTCTTCCCATAGGAGCAAGGCTGCAGCGGAAAATCCTGCTAAACAATGGGCTCAGAGATCGGCGGCCAATTGTTCTCCATACTGTATATACTCTCTCCCCCCAAAGCAAAAGTGTCATAGAGATGCCAATTCGGGAGCAGTAAACTAGTTTAGGGGAAGTGCTATTCCCCAGGAAAAAAGCAGGACTCTCTGCCAGTAACTCCTGCCTGGGTGAAACTTCTTATGTGTCTGAGATGTGGGGGCCCTAGGTGTCAAAACTTTGAAGATTAATGGATTACTTTGTTAATGACTCAAAGCGTCAGATTGAGGTGCTTAAATGATTTGCGAGGTGCAAAGCGTTTTCCTGACAGTCCCAAACAATGAGATGAGTGTGCGGGAGGAGACAAGAGGGGCAGCAGTCTGCAGGACAAGCAACCACACACACACACGCACACACACATACACACACGCACGCACAGATCATTTCAGATTAGGACGCAAAGCCGATAGATACAGATATATAATTTCCCCCCTAAAAAGTGCAAATAAAGCCTTTCTGGCCCCCAATGAGGCGTTCCTTCCCGACTTTTTTGGATCAATCAAACAGACAGTGGCTTCTTTTGATTAAAGCCCAAATTGTCATTGGGCAGAGGCAATCATGTGACAGCCAATTCGGTCCAATTTCAACCTTGTCTCCATGAATTCAATAGTTTAATAGTAGCACGGTCCCCATACGGCTGTAATCAGTGAATTAGAAAAAAAACACCCCACCAGCGATCTTCTATGATATATTTTTTTCTTCTCTCTCTCCTTTTTCCTGGGCCTTTCCCCCCTCCCCCCCAAAAACCCTCAATAAGAGGGAACTTTTTCTCCAAGGGGGCTGCGAGTTGAAGGCCATGAATTTCGAATTTGAGCGAGAGATTGGTTTTATCAATAGTCAGCCATCGCTTGCTGAGTGCCTGACATCTTTCCCCCCTGTCGGTGATACATTTCAAAGTTCATCAATCAAGAACTCGACGCTTTCACACTCGACACTGATTCCTCCTCCTTTTGAGCAGACCATCCCCAGCCTGAACCCAGGCAGCCACCCTCGCCACACCAGCAGCAGCCGTCCCAAGCAGAGCCCCAATGTCAGCAGCAGCAGCCCGGTGCCAGCCGGCGCCTTGCAGCCTCCGGAGTACCCCTGGATGAAAGAGAAAAAAGCCTCCAAGAAAACTACCCTCCCGCTTGCTTCGGCCTCAGCCTCAGCCACTGGACCAGCCTGCCTAAGCCACAAAGGTCAGTTCAAAGACTTTCCCCTAGAGCTAGCCCTTTTCCTTGGATTGTTGCTTTCCCAACTTCACTGGAAATGATTTGGAGGAGGAGGAGGAAATAAACTGGTGGGCTCCACAGTGTTATTAAAACCCCAAACTTTCCCTAACTTGTTTAATGTGGGATGATTTATCTGAGTTGGAGCTGACCTCCTCTTGTCTTGCTGTCCTAGAGTTAGGATATTTGACAGTAATGAAGAGTGATAGATTGCTCCTGCTCAGCTAAGCAGCTGATGCATTAATTATAAATTGTAGTATGGCTAATATAAAGTTTGCTCTGGTAGGTTTGGGAGCTAGATGCAATAATTTTATTGAGGTGGAAGGGGGTCCACAGTATCGGGAGCACAGGAGTGCAACACAATGGATTTACTGCAGCCAAGGGCGGCCATTTTGTTGCAGTTGATATTTTATGCTATATATATATATATATATATATATATATATACACACATATATCTTTCCCCTCGCTGAGGTGGAATGTGCTGGGATGCTAAAATTCATACTGTGCATTTATCTGTTTTTACAGAGTCTCATGAAATCCCCGAAAGTGGTAACGGTGGATCTAGGAGGCTGAGGACGGCTTATACCAACACCCAGCTTTTGGAGCTAGAAAAAGAATTTCATTTCAACAAGTATCTCTGTAGACCAAGGAGGGTAGAGATCGCAGCTTTGCTGGATTTGACTGAGAGACAAGTAAAAGTCTGGTTCCAGAACAGAAGGATGAAGCACAAGAGACAGACCCAGTGTAAGGAGAACCAAAACAGTGAGGGGAAATTTAAGAATCTAGAGGACAGCGAGAAAGCAGAAGAGGAGGAGGAGAAATCGCTCTTTGAGCAAACTCTCAATAATGTCTCAGGCGCTCTTTTGGAAAGGGAAGGTTACACTTTTCAACAAAATGCACTATCTCAACAGCAGGCTCAGAATGTACACAATGGAGAGTCCCAAAGTTTCCCAGTTTCGCCTTTAACAAGCAATGAGAAAAATCTGAAACATTTTCAGCATCAGTCACCCACTGTTCAAAACTGCCTATCAACAATGGCCCAGAACTGTGCAGCTGGCCTGAACAATGACAGTCCTGAGGCCCTAGATGTCCCTTCTTTACAGGACTTTAACGTTTTCTCCACAGATTCCTGCCTACAGCTTTCAGATGCAGTTTCACCCAGTTTGCCAGGATCTCTGGACAGTCCTGTAGATATTTCTGCTGACAGTTTTGACTTTTTTACAGACACACTCACTACAATTGACTTGCAGCATCTGAATTATTGAGAAATTAAAGACGTCCTGTCGCCAAGGGTTATGGCTTGTTTCAAATTACTTTCTTTTATTTTTCTTTTCCTGGTCAGTATTTTCTGTTTATTAATTCCCTTTACTGTGTTCCAGAGCCATTTTTACTGTTTCTTATGAAGTTTTAGTTGTGTTCAGTTTAACCTAGCCACATTCTAGGTCCCTCTATTAAAGCAATATATGAGGCCTGTAAGAAAGTGATCATATAGAATTGTATCTTCACTTTCTTTTTATTTTTGTATTACATTAGGATGCGTTGTCATAAGTATTTTTGGTAGAATAAATTCTTGTTTGCTACAAGTAACTTTCTTCTCTCTCTCTAGACTCAGACCATAACGGGTATTTCCCCCCCCCCCCTTTATTTAACATCAGAAATAAAATTAAGACGTTCTGGTCACAATCTCACTCCTTTTGGTAATTTAATATATTTATTAGAGAGAAAAAAATCACATTTAAATTCTTTATTGCAAAGGTTCTCATAAGTCAAATCAAAGTACCCGATGATTCTCACAAACAAATATAACTAAAACACCCACAGAGTTCACATAAAGATTTCTTCCTTTTAATGTACACATCAAACGTTATTCTATGTGTGAATACAAGTCTTGCATTTTCTAAACTGTGACAAACACCATATATATGCAGCTTTGCGGTTACAGACAAAATAGAATCTATTGTAAATGGGGAACGTGCCTGCTATAGAAACTGACTCATTTCAAGCATCGTATTTTTCTATAACTCAACGCTTAGGTGTCCAGCAAGTCGTTTTCTGAAACACTTCTTTAAAAATACAAATGCTAACAAAGTACGCCTTGGATTAGCTCCCATGTGCTGAAAGGTCCCAAGAAAATAAATCTAAAAAAGAGAGGAAATAAAAAAAATGTTATTATGTGTAAAAATACATTTAGGACGGACTTAAGTTCTTAGAGCCATTCTTTCAGAGATTTCTGCGGGGGTCCCATAACAAAAAAATCCCTTTCGTTTTAAACCGGTTTGCGATGCCAAGGGTTAATCATTAAAACTGGAAGCTAATGGTTAACATGTTTAAATTTCAATGGAGCCAGTTCAGCGGCCCACTGTCCAAAATGTGTTACTTCCTCAATTACAGCAGAAGCACATTAAAAATTCCAGCTAATTTGGTAAGAATATTATCGATATTAATCACCCAGTTCAGAAGGTGAGCGTTTTTTATTCTTCTAAAACCAAGCAACAGATGCTAGCAGGCAGTTTTGCTGCCCACATATCCGTCGACCCTTGATTTTGAGTATTCCGGAATATTTCTGAAACACAGTGAATGGATTCATTTGTCTCAAGTATGTTTGTTTCCATTTCATTTGAGGTGTGTTGTTTCTCTGATCCGCAACACGTTGTGGAGCTGAGATGCGTGGGCAATAGCTGGAAGGGGTTGGATGCAATTCTTCCTAAACTCATAAATCACACTCTTTCTATGAATGAGAATGTCATCAAAGAGATCAATGGCAGGAACACATGCACAAATAAAAATCCTCTTACGCATTTGCCGAAGCCGGGGATCCCCGTCTAAAACCATTAAGTTCGAAGGCGTTTAGTCATAATTCATTTTTATTGCTCGTTTAAAACAACAGATTGGCTAAGCTGCGGATGCCGCAAAAACCTCGGCCCTGCTTCTTTTCTTTCGCTGCTTCAGCACTTTCGCTTTGGTCAGAGGACAGTTTCGTCGAGTATTTTAACGCATGTTACAGGGTTCCAATGCGATTTAATTGTTAATATATGATTGGCTTTTAGATATTTATATATGATATATATACAGAGTGATGTCATAGCATCTTAAATGAACAGAATTGTTTAGTAAAAGACCAGTAAACGTCTCTCAGGATATATTTAAAATCAATATCTGCGAATCTATCTGAGATAGAATTTCTCTAAGAAGCTCATTGTAACCTCTAAATCTTGTGTGTGTGTGTGTGGGGGGGGGAGACACATAGCGTATTATTTGGGGAATGTCCCAAGAATGTGCATCAGGCAGCAGAAATGCTTCAAAGGCTTGAATTGCTGGAGATGCAAACTCGACTTTCTGCAAGCCACGATGGACCGAAGCAACAAAGGAGGCAGGGTGGGGGCTAGCAGAAAGGTTTGACTTTTAAAATAGCACAGCTCTGAATTTTGTGTGCATTTGCGACCGTGTCCGATGGCAACTTTTCTCGTTGGGGGGATGAAGAGGTATTTACCCGTGATGTGTCCCCTTCCCATTATGTTGCACTGAGGCTCTGTAATGGCAGCAGAATTCGAGGCATTAGAGGAGAGAGAATGTAACAAAAGACGCGGATTTCTTCAAAACAATAGTACAGAAATGAAGGGAAACAATTTAAAGGAAGCAGAGGAGCTGTTATTTGGCGAAAATTACGGGTAAATATATATAGAGGAATTCTATGTGCAGATAGATTTGCAGATATGTTGATTTTAAATAGAGAGAAGTTTGCTGTTCTTTTAGTAAACAATTCTGTTCTTTTAATGTGATGGTATAACATCAACTATGTTTATAAATAAATTATACATATACGGTATACTAAACAGTTTTGTTAATCGTTAAAGTAGTGAAAAAAAACACCCTGGAAAAAGCCATCTCTTTTATAGTAAACAGATACACCAGCCTGTGTTTGCACCTGATTTATACAGCACTTATCACAACTGATTGACAAGAATTAAATAAGACAATATTGCAGCCAAAAAAGGTTGAGCATCGTTCCATATATGCTTGCTGCACTTCCCACTCCCACGGATTTTAAGAAATCGAAAGTTTTCAAACGGCTGTTATCTAGGCATGTTTGTAAACTGTAAAATAGAAGGACAAATCTTTTTATGGATACACTTGGGACGGGGGAACATATATTCGTTTTTTGGTGGCGTCAGTGGGGGGCTGTGGAGGTGAAATGGATACATGGGTGGCCTAATAGGAGCCTCGGACACTTTTGGTGGCTTATCACTTGGAAGAGGATGTTGCACTTAGTATGTGTGGGTGGCTGGAGGGAGGGGGCTGGAGAGTCAAGGCGGAAATAGCCCTTTATATTTTAAAATACAAACAACAATCAATCGGGCATGGTGACAATGCAAAATCTGCCAAAGTTGAAGTGCATCTGCATAAATCCACACACTGTTCGCCAGGCTGAAAAAGACAAGAATAAAACTATTTCCGAAGTTCTGTGGCTGGCTGCACATGTTTGACTAGCTCTGTAACTGCCTGTATCCGTCTGAATAGATAAGGTGAATGGGAAATCAATGGCAAATACCAACTATCATCCATGCTGTTCTATACATCAGTTCTATTTTCCTTGTCTGGAACAAGAGAAAGTTTTAGTAAATTCTGAGATAGCTCACACAGGCTGTGTGTGTGTGTGTGGGGGGGACACCTCTGCCAGCAGCCATCTGTTTACTCTCCCCTCTACTCTCTGTATACTCTGTGGTGGAGTACGCAGCCACCAAGTGACAAAGAGAATTAATTGGAGTTAGGGACTGCAGTGGCCCCTCACCTCCTTCTCTCTCCCTCCACCCCCTTACCCCTGGGCATGTCATCCGGTGCTTGGGTGTGTTTATCGTTAGGAACTGTTCCTAGATCTCACGCATTGTGTGTGTGTGTGTGTTGTGTGTGTGGCACGGGAGCCGCGGGACCCCAGCAGATGGATTGCAGAACCTGGAAAAGCTTCCTGCCTCCCCCCCCCACCCGTTTGCAATCGTCATCCATCTTCCTGCCCCCTCTTTAGTCCTCCCTCCCCAGCCCCGAAACCGACTGAGCTCACGTAACCTCTGGTTAGCTGGGCAGAGCCTCAAATAGGGGCCGCTGCAGCAGCGCTCCGGCCGCTCCGCGCCCCATGTCTGGGCGCGGTGGCAGAAGCCGGGCGAGCCCGCCTGCCTGCAGCACAATGGGGTTAAATTACAAAAGCGCCTCATTTCCATGCTAATAACATCGGCGCGATGGGGACGGAGATGGACAAGCCCCTTTAACTCTTGGCTGGTCGAGCGCGGGGCTCTGCGGAGGCTCCCGGAAAGGGGACACCCAGGCGTGTTCTCCCCACCACCCCCCCGCCGCATGCCTCCAGTCCCCAAATGCTGCGCGGGGCTCCCTTTTGCACAGCCCGCTTGCCCGTCCAGTTGGGCCCCGCACAAGGATCAGCCAGCCGGAGGGCAGGGGGGACGGGCTGTCCTGACCGCACCAGCAAGAGCGGTGCACTCTCGAGCCATCCGTAAAGGAGATTCCCCCCGGAGCGGTGCTGATAGTGGCAGAAATCCTCCCAAGCGCGCTGCGGGGAAGGGAGCGGCCACTAACTGCTCTGCGAGCAGAAAGCGTGGGAGCGCCCGTCTTACCTGGGTTCCTCCAGCTGGGTCTCCGAGCCCTGTAATCCATGCAGCAGGAGCACCCCCCCCTCCACCCCCCTGCAGAGGCGCCTCCGCGTCAGCTGCTGCAGGCTGAGCGCCTGGGCTCACACTGTCTCTCTGGCCCCGGCTCTGAAGCCCCAATCCACTGGCTAAGGGGGAGGGGGGACGGGGGGGGGGCGAGAGGAGGTGGTGGTGGCTCCGCGTCACCTTGATGGAGGAGCGCTCGGAATTTAAATGCCACTGGAACGGTGATCCATCACCAGCAGGAGCAGGGAAATTTTAGCAGGAGGCTCAGCCATTGGCTGCCGCCCTCACGTGTCCCCCTCTCACTGTACATTCATATCATTTTTCTCCTGGCCCCATGGAGGAAGTGAGAAAGTTGGCACGGTCACCCAGGACTCCGAAGACCCGGTCACTCGGTGATAAATGGACACGGCGAGGATGAGTTCCTTCCTCGATTACCCCATCCTCAGCGGAGAGTCCGGGGCATGTTCTTCCCGAGCCTATCCTCCCCCAGATCATGGGATTACAACTTTCCAGTCCTGTGCGGTCACTGCCAGTAACTGCAACGGGGACGATCGCTTTATGGTTGGTAGGGGGGTCCAGATAAGTCCCCATCACCACCACCATCACCACCACCAGACCGGTGCCTACCAGCATCACAACAACCTGGGCATGTCCTACTCGCACTCTAGCTGTAGCCCGGGATATGGCACCCAGAACTTCAGCGCGGGTTACAGTCACTACGCACTAAATCAGGAAGCAGATGTAAGTGGAGGGTATCCCCCATGCACCCCGGCCGTTTACTCTGGAACTATCTCATCTTCCATGGTCCAGCATCACCACTCCCACCAAGGTTATGCTGGGGGCACGGTGGGTCCCGCTCAGTACATTCACCCCCCATACGGACAAGAGCAGCAGAATCTGACTCTAGCGAGTTATAGTACCTTATCCCCTCTCCATGCCAGCCACCAAGAAGCTTGTCGCTCTCCTTCTGCAGAGACCTCGCCTCCAGCACAAACCTTTGACTGGATGAAAGTTAAAAGAAACCCGCCTAAAACAGGTTAGTCGTGATTTCAGAGCAGGGGGCTGTTTCTTTCCTCTTCCACTTCATTTAATAAAACAAAACGAACCTAAATCATGCTGACTTCTTACCTATAGTGTACAGGTGCCTTGTTTTTTTATAGGTAAGGAGATCTGAGACCTCTGAGTATGGACAGATTCATCAATCTGATATAATGGCAGTTCCATGCTGTTTTTTCTGTGGTAATATTTCTTGTAATTTGTAAACAACTTATCAAGTTTCCTTTGATACACACTAGTGGCCGACTTTATGTTAGCACCTCACACTCCATCACTCACTGTCCCTCTTTTTAAGAAGTTCTTGTTCCATATCGTTTTACCTCTGTGTACATATTGATTATGTCACCTATATATCACTTATTTAACGTTTCATATACTTTTGCAGGGAAAGCTGGAGAGTACGGATACGTAGGTCAGCCCAACACCGTTAGAACCAATTTTACCACTAAGCAGCTCACAGAACTGGAGAAAGAATTCCATTTCAACAAGTACTTGACAAGGGCCAGGAGGGTGGAGATAGCTGCTTCACTGCAACTTAATGAAACACAGGTGAAGATCTGGTTCCAGAACCGTAGGATGAAGCAGAAGAAAAGAGAGAAAGAGGGGTTGCTACCTATTTCCCCTGCTACCCCGACAGGAAGTGAAGAAAAAACAGAGGAATCATCAGAAAAGTCCAGTTCATCCCCATGTACCCCTTCACCAGCTTCATCTACCTCAGACACTCTAACTACCTCAAATTGAAATATTTCCCCCCCCCCACTGTTTTAGATATATGACTCCCACTCTAAAACCACATTTTTAGCAAAGCTTTATTGATTTACAGTATATTTTAATATTTAGGTCATCTTTACATCAATCAACTTGTTTCAAGTGAATTTGGTTTTAGAAGGCTCCCCCAGCTGTTTAGTCTATGCAGAACTAAACAATTTAGTGGTTTCCATAATCAGGTTTCTGATGACCACTTATTCAAAATTCATATTTTTTTAAATTCCAGCTAGCGCTGCAATTTGCGGCAGAAGATCTGTTGGCACAGCTAAGAGTTTCTCTCGGTAGAATAAAATTGCAAGGACGTTTCTATATTTTTCCTTACATAAAGACAGGATATATGGAGTACATAACCTCATGAAGAGATGCACTATTGAAAGTGTTTACACGAATTATAGACCTTTCATCCTTTAATTTAATGTATTCTTTTTCGTGTGTATGAGTTTGCTGGTTGTAAATACTTTGTCCAAGAGATTTATCTTTTTACAGATTTTTTAGAAATGATGTCTAGATTATCAGATTAAATAGGGTAGGTACATTCTCAAAGTTGATTCAATTTTATATTGTTAAAAGTGATGATCATATCAGCCAAATTTGTTAATGTCAATCAGATACCTCAAATAATAGCACCATTTCTTTTAATGAAATAGAAGAAAAAAGCTTCAATTGCACTAGGTTTTGTAAACTTTGCTTAGTGTGCTCCCACCCCACCTCCCCCCATCTGTGCTGAATTATATTGGACCTAAGGGTATATTATCCCAAAGACCTGACCTACTCCTATTTTCATATTAATCCTTCCTTAGACTTGATGTCTTTTCGACCAAATCGTAAATGTGATGAATGGCCAAATGAATGTATATTTTATGTGATTCGTGTATGGAACTTTGCATGACGCACAGTGCTTTGATGTACGTAAGGTACACTGAGTTTTATCAGTTGTCATTTGTGAGCAAACCATCTTCCTGATTTTCTGTACAATCATTAAAGGTTCTGAGATTCTGTAAATGATGAATCCAGAGCAAAATTTACGGGTCCTAAAATGTCTGTAATAAATATATTTACCTTTCAGGTATACTTGGTTTGGGTACTTTTTTTGTGCCGTTGTTGATCATACTTAGCTCAACATTTCAGTTTCTTCATTTTCACTGATGTGGCCTTTGATATGCTACTTAATAAAAAGTAATTTCTCCTAATCATTATTGTGCTGAGGTCAGAACTCTGTGGTTCCTTTCAACCGTGCCACATCACACAAGCCTGAATCCTTTTTCATGTTTCACCAATAGTATCTTTAGAAAATATAAGAAAACTCCCCTCTCTGTTGCAGCACGAGAGAATTTATGAACTAGATCTATTTTTGAAACGCAAATACTAGCACTTCCTGGTTCAAGTGCTAACCTTTTCACCTCGAACTGAACGTTGACATATCTATAAACAGAGCACTCTTCAAAAGCAAGAAACTGTCTTCAGCCAGTCTTTCTTCACATCGTAGGCCAATAGTTAAGAGAGTCACATTTCATTATCCCTAGTATAAAGTTGACCCAAGAAATGCAGCTTCATTCTCCCTCCTCTTTACATTGCCAGTGACATCTTTAGGACGTTAACAACCGGAAAGTTGAGTGCTTCTTCTTCACGGAGATGGAACTCTAATGCTACACATTTGCCCCTTATTTCAAAGAGTATTTCGCCCCCAGGTGATACACACAACTTGTTCTTGCCAAAGAGCACAGTAATCTACACCGATTGGATGTTTTCGCTGTGCGTAAAACAAGTTCTTTCAGGTAAATTTTAGGAAATCCTGAAATAGTTCGATTCAGGTTAATTCAGTTTGCAGATTAAAAGAAAGCTCCCCCCTCTTTTTATTGACTGTATTTCAGGGCTGAGTACAGACATGCTCAGCTAGACATGTGAGGTATAAAACTGATGTTAGCTTTTGAATTTCAGCCCAAACAAATAACATCTTATTCCTTCCCTGCACATCTGTAGGCAAGTTTTACAAAGGCTGGGCTGCCCATAAAGCGGCTGACTCTGCTTGGAGGCTCTATAGAGCGTCAACGAAATTTTCTTCACTTCAGTGTCAAAAAAGACAAGCCTTGATTTGCAGGCGCGTCGGCCATATCAAGAGCAAAGAGATCTGCAATAGCACAGGGCTGTCTCCAAAGGCTCCTGTGAATGCAGCAGAACTTCAAAGCAGAGGCAGATATTTCTTTCATTTCCCCGCCTGGCTTATACTTTACCTTTTGTTTATTAGTGTAAGGCCACAAAGTAAAACAGATGGCTCTCTTCCCGATCCTTTAATGTGTTAAAGTGCCATTTGCATACCAATGAGGTGATTTCAATATCGAAAACTGTATCCAAACATGTTGGAATTTGGTTCTGCAACCTGGCTCCCCGGTGATGGCTTAATGGAACAGAAAGCATAGCAAAACGTTCTACACTAAATGTAGCAGTTCCTGCTTGTCACTGCGTAAATCTGCAAGCAAGCGATTCATTTCCAAAGAACCCTTTACCTTTCCTCAACGAAAACCTGGGTATCTTTTTGCTGCCCAAATAGATTACATGAAAGGGACCTAACACGTTCTGCTTCAAAGTCTTGTCTTGGGTTTCGCTACAACAAATCGTTGATAAAGAAAAATGGAATAAAAATCTGTAGACTTCCGACGCCTGATTTTTGTAACTGAAAGTAAAGAGGGCGACATAAAATAATGTTAATAATAAAAGCATTATTTGACCTGACAAGGAGGTTCATTTTCTTTTAAATCTCTTACAATTCGTTTGTTTTTACTATAGTCATTTTTTTAAGCGTCCAAATGTCAAACGAAGTTTAGCATCTTTCTATAATACCGGCGTTCACCTTTAAAGTTTACTTTTGGAGGCTGTTGAGATGCTTTGGTGTTTTCCTCTGGGGCTATCAGATTGAAACAGATCAATATTTACTCAGTCTGAAAGGGTTGTTGAAAAGGCAGCTAACAACAAACTGCTTAGCTGCTCACCCCTGTTTAATCTCAGGTTCACCGAAAGTTCAAGCAGAAATGAATTCAGTGATGGGTCACTTTAGAATGAGTCCCAGTGGTTTATCTCAGTGCTCTGGTAAAGGCAACAATTACAGATTCAGCCTCTCTCTACGACAGCGGCAAATTTCCGATTATTCCTTTTGCTAAGCGATGTTTTCTAAAAACTTAAAACATTTTATTCTTTTTTGCTGAGACTTTGCTTCCCTCCCCCCTTCTGTTTCGCTCTCTCCGTCAATTATCCGTACTGTTTGGTAAAACCACGAATAGCTATTAAAATAGATGGGCATAGATTCTTAAAATAAACCCTTTAAAAGATATAATCAATTTAAAAAAGGTCTTTCAGAGACTGCCTTTCAGGGAAAGCATTGCACAAGATTGAATGGGAGAACATTTGTGTTTCCATAATAGAACCAGGATCTTAATATCTATCTAGAGCTATCTATAGGGAAGCGTGCAGGAGGAATTTTCAGAATTAATTTACACATTAATTTGTCTAAACCTTGTGTTTTTATTCTCTTCTGGTCCACCATTTACCAAAAAAAGAGTTAAAAAAACATAGATCCAGGAGGAAAGTGGTGGACATTGCGGCTAATTGCAGCAACTCTTTAGAGGTCAAAGTTCACGTAATCACTGCATAAATGCATACTTAATAGGAATTTATTAGCCCTTTTCTAATGGCAGCTCACGTTTTGGATGTAGTCTTGAGAGCGTTTCCATGAGCATATTGGTTCTCAGGAATTATCGCTCATAAACTCGGGAAATTGACATGTTGATTTCGTTTGAGATATACGTCTTATAAATAATATATTTATATTACGAAACAGATGCACAGCGTAAGTAACACTTATTCAGGAGCTAACACTATGGCAGCGGGGGATAGATAGATAGATAGATAGATAGATAGATAGATAGATGTTAATCAGAGAATTTCATGATTTGGGTTTTATAAAAAAAACGTATTCATATTTTTTCGAAAATAGCTCTATTGTATTAACTTAGAAATTGGCTAGACATGGCCTAAATAAATGGAGCAAATACAGAAATAATTAAATGTATAATAATTGAATAAATAATAATATAATGTATCATAACATTAACATGAAGCATTTCTTTCTTTGGAAAGCACACGTTCTATATCTTTCCCGGCATGTTACTTGACTAGTTTTCACTGTTTAGATTCCTCTTTTATGGCATATGTGCCATAAAAAATTTCGGGCCACAGCGAGTTACTCTTCTTTCAAGCGGAGAACGCCTGCTACAGTCAAGAGAGCTTTGCAATAAAATAAACTAAAAATAACGATCCAAAATCAAATCAAATCGATGTGCCTCTTTGTGCTTAAGAATTTCGGGGCAAAACCGGTTTATTTTGATCACGTGAGTAGTCCTATTTGCCACATAATTTTAAAGGGATTACGGGCATGAGTCATATGAACAGAATTTGGCTCGAATAAAGGATCTGCGCTATTTTTATAGGTTAGTGACACATTTGAAGCATTTACTACACATCCATAGTGTTTCAATTATTATTTTACAAACTCCCTTTGATCCCTTTTGGATTTCCTTGCAAGTGCATATCTCAATTTTGGAAAGGTAATCAGGATTATTGATTATTAGAAGAGTTCAGCTGGCAATCAACCGTTACCATAATAAAATCAAGATCCATGGACATACCATTTCTTTCGCAGGAGAAAATATGAAATTAATACACTGTATAAAACTACCTAGCCAAAGTTCAAGAAAAACAGCATCCCGGACAGATGGTAAACAAATGACTCGAAGGAAATCCGTATGGCTTTGCATGCATATGATAGGCAGTGTGGTCCAACGGGAACTTTGGGTGCTAGAAAAATATAGCACCATGTAGCATAATTCTTGCAACAGTTGTACCATGATTCTGGGTGGAGATCGGAACACATTATGTTATCAGAACTCGAGACGTATGTCTTAAAACTTCCCTCGCCTTCTTTACTATTCGGGCTTCCTTAGCAATCTGTGTTGTCAGTAGTTTAACTAGCTAAGCTTTTCTTCACATATCTGTCTTAAATTAAAACATATCCTGGGCTTCCACTTCCTAGGCCGTTTATTCTGAATAACCTGCACGAACAAAAAGCAGAACTTCATCATTGGGGTTTTAAAAAATGAATAAAAGTAACAAAAAACTGCTTTGAAGGACTACTTTGTGAGCATATTTTAAAACGGTCGTTGGAACGTACAGCTGGCTTCAATTTTGATCACACAAAATGTCATGTATAACGAAATTTCGTTTTGTAATCACAGTAATAATTAGCGGACTTAATGATTTAAGGCGCTGGGCTGCAGCCATTGTAGTCAATGAGATTTTCACCTTTTACTTTAACTGGGACCGGATGGCGTGTTAACCCGAGATGTTTCAGAAAAGGTTATTTTAAAGTACTATGTTAAGGCGTGTTTTTAAAGTGTAATGTTTAAATGTGTATAAATGTGTTTAAAATATGTATAAATCAATAAATGTAGTGTAGCATTTGAGTTCCAACTATTCATATAATATCTGTTTTTATTTTAAAATATTATTCAGACTAAGGCATGTTTTAAATCTATGTTTAATCATATCTTTAATTGTTTTATTACAAGTTACTCTTTTATGTACTCCTCGTGTTATTTTTGTTGTGAGAATTCCAACCAGGAACACGCCTTTACAAACATTAAAAACTATGAAGGTAGCGAAAAGTTTTTAAGACCATACACTAATCTGTTTTTCTTTCAAGTTTATTTGCCTACTGTGCCTTTTTTCCCCATCTAAGTTTAATAAAACCTCACAAACCTAGAATGGTTGTAAACCATTGCACACCTATGTAAACTTTCAGCTTGGTTTATGGTGCCCATTGTTTAATGTAAATATTACCCGGCCGATATTAGACTCTGATTCTACAAGGATTCTGCACGGAAAAAAAGTGAAAACGGGCAGCAGCCGAGCAAGATATGCAGGGTGGCGTCCACAGAAAAACATGACTGGAGCGGGTATGCAGCAAGGGCCCGATTCTGCGCCCATTAAAGCTAATGGAAATTTTCGATTACATTCAGTGGGAGCAGATTCGGAGCCATCGGACTCCAGCTGTTACTACGCAAACTCTTGAGAAAACACAGACCCCTCTGCAGAGAGCTGCTCAATCATTGCCTGAAGGTAGTTCTTGCCTGTAGGAAACCTTTGACAGTCTAGCTTTATAGTCACTCCTAGAGTAGACTCCTACTGCAGACACACGTTTGCATTGATTTCATAGGGCCGAATCCTGCTGCCCCGACTCAGGGAGCCAATGGGATTTCTGCCGGAGTGAAGACTCCAGGCGTTGGCCCACAGTGGTGGAGGAAAGGGCTCAACCACACAATCCCCGTAGCGACCATTTAAAAACAAAACGAATGAGGAAGCATCTCCTAAGTGGTTCATCATTTCAGTCTTCAGAGCCGAAGCCGAAATGGGCTATAAAGACCCACCTTCTAATGCTGAGAGGTTAAGTGTATTGTAGTCTCGGTTTTGTCTTTATATCTTTAGAGGCCACTGTGTGATGGCATTTAGAGGTCCTTTCTAAGCAGCTGTTTTCCCCAAGGCTCTGTGCCAATTCATTAAATGGGGGAGGGGGGAAAGGTAGGGGACTTATTTTAAAATGCAGGTCCGTAGTCAAGAGCGAGCGGAAGCTAGGGGCCCGATCCTGCTATTTACATTAATCATGGGAGTTTCGCTATGAACTTCAGTGTGAGCAGGATCAGGCCCTTGTATTTGAAGTTTAATGATCGAAGCTCAAGAGGGGATAGAATTAAGGACAAGCCATACTTTATGGATGATACTGCTCAGATACTATGGTGATTAGGGCCATATGGGGCATGGGGGAAACAGGGTTCACATCAGCGTCCATTGGTGGCTTCATGATTGCTATTCACCCAGAAACTCTGCTTTCCCCCAAATGGTAGCTACAAAGCCAAGGCAGATTAATGGAGTATCCAAAGTGATCACTTCTGATCTCCTTTGTCTATTAATAAACCCATCACCCCAAACCGGATAACCCTCCTTTTCTTTCTGTCAACGCTGCTGAAGTCAACAATATACACTGGAGAAGAGGGATTGGACATGCCATCAGGGTCCTGCAAAAGGGGCGGACCTTTTGGGGTTACTTGGTGACAGATTTTGACATTTACAGCGAGCTTAGTAAACAGAAAATTGGACTGGACTTTTTCATAGCCCATATGTTTTTCATCATTCCTCTTCCAGCTAAGACCAAAGAAAGAAGCTTCCCTCTTTGGACTGAACATCTTCTCTCATCTTCAACAGTCAGTCAGCTCTGGTGACATGGAATAAAGAGCAGAGAAAATACAAGGAAACCAGGTTCTTCTTAAACTGGGGCAAAGGATGGAGGGTGGGGGTTACTTCCTCCTGGACACCCACAGGCATCAAGCTGCAAACTAGGTTTATGTAAATTCTGAAAAAAATACTTCTGGAAAAATCATGTTAAATAAATAGAATACATCAGGAAAGATTCCCAGAGAATTAACCACGGGCTTGGCTCAAAAGATTTTCTGATTAAAAGGAATCTGGTTGTGGCTCCAGGAAGGGGATAATTTATAAGACTGGGGAGGGAATTCTTACCTGGCTTTCACTGCAAGTCAGAAATATGAATGAGCCAAAGCTTTTCCTACAATGGCACCCTTTCATCAGGGTTATTTATTTTTAATAGGAATAAAATCCAGTCCTAATCCAGGATTAGTTTCTCAGCAGTTGTAAAATATTCTTTTGGGCACATGCAAAAATGGTGGGAAATGATTCTCTTCAGCCCTATTAGTCCATCCTGACAATGGTCCATCTTGAGAACAAATCCCAGCAGATTTGACCTGGAATGTCAGAAAACCCAAGGTTCACCCATGTATCTGGGAACAGATCCATTGTAAAATAAAATACACAGGTTAAGGCAGTGTTGAGTTCCCCATTCTGGTCCTAGAAATGGGGTAAAAACTAATTGTAACTAGAACCCAAAAGGTGATCCTGTCTGAGATGCATGTCATAAAACATCACTTCAAGCAATGCAACATTAGCCTGAACAATGTGCTCCGATACAGAAGTAGTTGTTGCAGGTAAATGAGGCACCCTGGGGGCAATACATGTAGTTTTGTAATTTATTAGCTGTATATATTTTGTATGTGTGTGTGTAATTTTTTTTTATTTCAGTCAGTGCTGTAAGAGCATGCAACAATCCTGGAAATGCAGATCAACACAGAAAGAGGCAGGGAGTCTCTATACATAGGTCTGCAGTGGGATGAATAATACAATACCTAAGACCTTATCTATACTAGAAAGTTGCACCCCTTTAACTAAAATTGGTTTTAAATCTTAACAAGTTCAGTCCCTTCATGTAGATTCATTTAAATTGATTTAAATCTTGCTAATATCAATTTAGCTTGCAGATCAAAAGGTTTAGATGCAATTACATCTTTGTATTGTGCCCACATCCACTGTAGATCACACTCAAATATGAGCCTATGGTTGCAAAATTGGCCAGCTTCCCATTGCCAGTGGGAGTTGGCCTGCCTATGGACTACAGGACTGCAGAGAACTACACTAGTAAGAATAATAACCTATGACTAAGGGCAAATTCCTTCCTTTACATCACATCTTTAAACCTTTCTCTTGCCATTAACTTGACTCTCTCTGTAAAACATCTTGTGATACTATTCATGAAGGAAGGTATATACAAACAATGCTATTGTACTGTGCCTTCTACTGAGTCCTATATTTACCTAGAAATTATATGACAGTTAGATACCAAAATATACAAAACACTTTATATATATATAAGACTTTTTTTTTAAGTCTATTGTAATCTATAACGGAATCACTTCTCTTTGACTACACAGGAGTATTTTGAGAATGACCATACATTTATTAGTATATCCATATTTTGTAGACATTTAGGATTCAATCCTGCTTCCACTGAAGTCAGTAGCAAGATGCCAATGGGAGCAGGATTAGGTCCTTAAAGACTCATAAACCATGTAAAGGCTTGATCCAAAGCCAATTGAAGTCTATGGAAAGACTTCCCATTGATTTCAATGGGCTTTGGGCCAAGCCCTAAATGTGCACATACAGGTATATACATACCAAGCAAGGAGCAAAATACTCCTCTCCAATTTGCTGTGAATGTAGAGCTGGTAGGAGGGGGCAGCCCTGTCCCAATGAAATCAATGGGAGTCTTGCGGGTCATGTCTACACTTACAAGCTTACAGCAGCACAGCTGCACCAATACAGCTGTGATGCTCTAAAATCGCTCGTGTAGCCACATTATGCTGCCTAGTGTAGACACGGTCTTAGCTATTGCACCATCTTCATGGGATATCAACTGGGAGTTCTGCCAGCAAATTACGTACAGAATATGCAATCAAAGTACACACCGAATATCAGAGAGGATAATTTTCCCAAACAAGGTACGAATAGCCTGAAGTGAATATGAAAAACTTGCGTTTAAAAATAATCGTAACTGTAGTCTTAGTATATGATCCCTTTCACTGCAACAGCAGTAGGAGTAGGCCCCATAATAACCAATCTTAACCAGGTTATAAATATAATCTATAATAGGGACCCCATCTTGCAGTCCTTACTCATTGCAGTCAGCAGGAGTTTTGTATGAGAAAGATCTACAGGCCTGGGCTCAGGAGTGACTATCTATTTTTCAGTGTGACATTTTACAAGAAGTTAAAATAATAGGTGAGAAGGAGTTACTATAAATGCAGCATTAAAAGCAACAGTGAACCCACAATATAATTGATCTCTCTTTCTGTCTCTTTCTCTCTTACTTTATAAAACTAATGTACTCTAGCAATATGAAGTTACCTACTTTGCTAATAAATCTGCTGTTTCAGGCCAATGTTTCCTTTTACATATAATTTATAGTTATATTGATTTTAAGCACTGACTCTATAGTCCCCTGCTGTTGTATTAAAAGATGAGTCCTAACTGAAAGACAAAGTGATCTTTGGCTAAAGTGCATAATAGAATGTTTTGGTTCAATCTGATGAATGATAAAATGAAAAGCTTTGAACAATATTTTAAATGTCAATTTTCAGTTAAAAAAAAAAGTTGTTAATGAAGCTGTGGAAAGTTGGCTTGAACCAATCAGTGCAAAAGCAGATGCTGTTTTGCTTTCTTGTCAATATTCTGGTTTGCAGCATGTATAGTAAACATTTCAGTGAATACACAAGTATGTCCAAACCTTCCAACCTATTCCTAGATTTTTTTTGCCTTGAGGATATCTGCATATCTTCCAGGGACTTCAGTGGGAGCAGGATCAGGCCTAAAGCCCCTTCTATCTAGGTATAAAAAAATGTTTGCATGTGCTTGTGGATGTAATCAGTGCTTCTTTGTGGGCTTTGCAAGTCAGAATGGGTGAAAGCTTCCCCCAATTTTCACCTGTATTCTCTTATTTCGTTAAGTCCTTGTCTCCTCAGATAGACTGAAAAATCATCAATAGATGAATGGGAGATCGGAGACATACTGTATATTGTGTTTGAGTATATTCATGTTATATATTTCATGCCAATAAGATAAGGATGCTGTTAATTCATATGCTATCACTTTACAGAACTAAATAAAGTGATCAAGGACTCCCCCGCAATTTAAATACCTTTGAAGATCACCTTAAATGGTAAAATGTATGAAACTTCCAAGTTAAGTGTGCAGAGTATGCATCAATTCTTTTTATGATTATGAGAATGTCATATATATGTTCTTCTTTTTAATACTTAAGGCAGGCCCTTTTTTGCACTTTCCACTATCCCCTTTGAAGGAGCAATGCCAAAACCAACAGACTCAAACTCTGCCCTCTACAGACTTTAAAATATACATCTATTTTTGTTTCTATGTATTCTCCAGGGTGAGCGATAAATATCAACCCTCCAAAAATTAGACCAGATGGCACAAGCAAAATGAATAAAAGTAAACTGTGATTATAAGCACATTAAGTAATCCAGACTTTATTGTACAATTATCATAACAAGGAGTTTGTAAGTAAGAAGATTATTATTATCATGGTCAAAAGTACATTTTCCCCCAGGCTCCCCATACTTTCTAATATTTGATATAAAGTTCTCCAGTAACTTTCAAAGAAAAAGTCCTTTAATCGCTAAGGGTCAAATCCCGGCAATCTTATTCAGTCAGAAGACCCATTGATTTTAGTGAGAAAACTGCCAGAGAAAGGACTACAGAAGTTGGTGCACAGTTATTTACTTAAGGGACAGAGACAACCTGAGCGCAGACAGAAAAAGGGAGAAAGGGGAGAGGTCTACCAATGGCCATGTCTTGAAGAACACCCATTTGATCCCAAGGGCTGCTCAGTGTCCAAAGGAAGGCACCCTCCCCCAACCTCCCCAAGGAGCCTGGTAATATGACCTGCGGAAATTCTATTTAGACTTCAAATAGGAAGATCAATTTAACTGGGCATATGAATAAGAATAACCATAATTAGTCACTGAATCCTTTAGGTACTCTGAAATACTTCTGCTGTTGGAAACATTACCTTTTCTTGACTCATAGCTAGGTGAATTTTGCCCATATCTCCAAGGGCCAAGAACAGTAAATGTTATGATTGCCTTCTTAGGGGAAAGGAAATAAAGAGGCTCTCCTTATATATAACCTACATTTTTATTTTTTACAAATATTGGCATGTCCACATGTTCTCCAGCTGCCACTCAATATGAATAAATCCTCAGCCAACTCTGAGATAATCTTTTAGGGTATGTCTACATGGCAATTAAAAACCCACAACTGGCCCTTGCCAGCTGACTTGGGCTCATGTCGCTCAGGCTAAGGGGATGTATAATTGCAGTGTAGATGTTTGGGCTTGAGATGCAGCATGAGCTCTGGGATCCTCACACCTTACAGGGTCCTAGAGCCTGAGCTTGAATGTCTATACTGCAATTCAACAGCCCCGTTGTGAACCTGAGTCAGCTGGCATAGGCTAGTCGTGGGTTTTTAATGATAGTGTAGACATACCCTTAGGCACTTGTTCACTGCAATAAGATTCACCAATAGTGTCCTCTTCTCCAATCCTTATCAGCTAAGTTCTCCAGACTATCATCATAGCTAAGACTATTCATTGCTTTTGATCAATTTAGGATACCTTCTCTGGAACTTATATAGAATTTGAAATTGCTGGGTAGGCAAAGTGCTCAAACCAGGAAATAGTATTCCAAATGGGGCTTCACTAGGGCCTTTTACAACAATTTATTTTCCTTAGTCTTGTTTATAATTCCCTTTTTGATGCACCCTACTAGCCTTCTCACGTTTAATGTAACAATGCTTTCCTATTCTATTGTTAGCTTGAATCCCTTGAAACATTGTCTTATGCACATGTGGTTTGTCTATAACCCTGCATGGCTAAAGGTTGATTTTCCTTAAAAGATAACTGGGTCACTTGATGAGGTTGATAGAAAATGGAGGATTTTTTTGTTTTGGATACAAGTTTATAGGCTTTTTTCTTAAACCCTGAACAAAACAACACAAGAATTGTATGTTGTGGTTATGAATCAGGGAAGATGTGCATGCTTCCTTCCACTTCCCTGTTGGAATGCCCAAAATATTCATATTGGGAGCAGGATACTTCATTTTCTAGTACTTCTACCTGCCTTTCCAGAATGGTATCGTTTCTAACTGGAGATTGGTTCTGAGAATTTATAGTCATTAGGACAAGGCTAGAGTGTGCATTTCACTTCATTTAACACTGGCTTGCTATTTGTTTCATCTCATTCATTTCCCCCATATCATTCATTGTAGAAGTCAAAAACTCAGACTTTTGCTCCAGGGGAGTCATAGAAGCTGGTAGTTTACCTTGTCAGAAAGAATTCTTCCAATGAATGCCCAATTTTCTTCCTCCTCTCCTCTTCGTCAGCGTCGCCAGTAAGTGCTACCATCTGCTTCGGTGCCTAGGTTTGCATGTAGTGAACTAGGCCAGGATTTTTAAAAAGTCCAAGACTGTTTTGATGACTGGTCTGCCTAATGAAGATTGTTGTCTTTGCCTGGGGGTGGGGGTGGGGCTGGAGAGCACAAAGTAAAAATGCAGAAAATTCTTTGTTTTTGAGTGATCTAAGTGTTTGTTAAAAGAAGATTTTGCCGTTTAAAAACAGTGTTCGCTCAGTATGCAGCCACTCTTGTCTTCTGCTAGTCTTCACCTCCCTAATATTCTTAACCTTAGACAGAAAGATGCAATATATTGTAATGCTCCTAACAGGTCTGAAGACACTATCAATTTTATATGTGATAGGTACATGCCAAAATCAGTGTAATTAACTGGAATGACAATCCTTAAATGTGTTCATGCCATTGTACTGGCAATAAAGCATGTGCATATTTACAATTAAGGCCTGTCTTTCCTCTATACCATAGAGACGTGTGACAAACATTAAGAAGTTGTATAGGCCCATGGATCTGAAAGAGGTATTTATCACAATAAAAACACCAGGTGATACATTACCCAAGTTAAAATGTCTTAGCATACAATTACTCTTTTTGCTGCATATTTTTGAGTGAATAATAATTACCTTTCCACTTCGAACGGATAGTTGCAAAATTTTAAAAATTTTCTATATTTCCAAGACAGATGAAAACCATAATGATTTATTTACTTTATGGGAAAAGTATTTAAAACAGCTCTTGTTTTATATAGTATAGCAATTTATATTTTAAACTAATGCTGGCTGCATTGGACTTTACACAAACATATATGAGGATAAGTTTTCAGTAGTTCTACAAATCATTTCCCTGAACTGCATATAGATGTTGTAGCTACGTCTATACCGATCACTGGAAAGTATTAGCATAAGTAAGATGAAGGTGATTTAAAGTGCATTTGAGAATCAGGCAGTGAATTGACAGCCATCTTTAACCAGCATGACCCAGGAATGACCCTCAGCTCAGCTGGTTGTGAGATAGTTGGGTCTATTATGGGACAAAGGATCATATGTCTGACAGGATGCAGAGAACACATTACAAGATCACAGCTGAGTAACAGCACAAGACATAATGTACATTTATTTGATGAACAATACAAGCAAATCTTGCCAAGAAAATTGAATGTTAACTTTTTTGTTTATTTCAAATAGACCTCTTTTCTCCCCCTATTTCAAGAAATTCATATTTGTTAGCTTTTTCTAGTCTAGGCCTAAAACAAGTCATCATGATGGTGGAATTTATAAAGAAGGTAAATTCATGCAGATAAATTTATGAAACATGCATACATATTTTCATTTTGTTTTCTATTTGCCAAGTAGGCTTGACCAGTTATCTGCATCTAGTAAATGTAGAATTTCTAACGGCTTTGCCTAAAACCATGTACCTAATGTTGTCAAGCATGATGGCTCTGAATGTCAGAATAAAGGTGATATCTTGACACTAGCAATACTGATTGAAATAAGAATTACAGGCCCAATCATGTGTATACTTTGGCATGTGAGTAACTTCACTCATTTGAGTGGTGCCAAGTAAATGTTTTTGGGTGGGTTTTTTTTTTTAAATAGCTGTCCAGGAAGACGTGGAACTGGTGTAACTTTGCATGTCAAACCTAATCTGCCCTTAGGATAATGCACTACCAGAATGATATCTGACATCACTGGTATATGTAACTCATTTCAACAAGGGGGAAAAGGCGGATTATGAATGGGGGAAGGGGTGACCTCTATGATCCTGAATACTAATACTTAGCTCATATGTAAGATTTCAAGGTACTATACAAAGGAAGGTAACGATCTTTGTTCTCATTTTACAGATGGTGAAACTGAGGCACGGAGAGGCAAAGTGGCTTGTCCAAGGTCACACAACCTGCCAATGGCGGAGCCAAGAATAGTACCCAGGTTTCCTGACCCCTAGTCCAGCCACTTAAACTTGAACTGTGCTGTCTCTCTGCTGTGACTTTTTGAAAAAGGGAAGAGGAATGATGCTAACGCTGATCCCAAAAGCACACCACAGCACAAAGAGAGGTCCTTAAAGAATAGCCTCTGCTGCTGAATGATGTTGTCAATAGGACTCAGATCAAACCAAAGCTGTTTCCATCAGTCCCCCAACATTGCTGATCCAAAGCCCATTGAAATCAATGGAAAAACTCCAGTTGACTTGGACTTTAGATCAAGCCCAACCCGTGTCAAAAGAAAGCATAGCTGATAATACAGTAATGGGTTTCCCCTGCCTCAAGGCGGCGTGGTTTGAGAGATGGGCTGGGGAAATGGAAATGGAAACAAAGTGTCCTTCCAGGGGTGGGGCCACCTGTTGCTAGCTCTGGGGAAGACTGGTCCTACTGCGAGCCACTGCTCTAGCAGCATTCAAGTTGGCTGGAATTTTTGACAGTGCGGTCTCACCTCATCCCTTCGGATGCCCTTGATGCTACCATTTCAAAAGTTGCCAAGAAGTCTAGCCAAAGAACGTAACTTGAATCTGCAGAATTAAATAAATAATTGTACCCCTGCCCCAAGCAGACTTTGTGGCTTGGTGAGCCTTAGAACCTAACTGGAATTTTGCGAGATAGCCAGATTGAGCAAGGTTATTTTACCAACATGGTTTTCCTAGGTTCTGGGGTTTTAATCTGCTTTTCGGGGCCTGTGCATCCCATTGCTTAATCTAAGGCAAAATCTGGCTCACAGCCTTATATAGACAGCTCACTCTTTACAGAACTACTGTGTTTTGTGACCTCTTTTAATATATTACTGTTTTATATTTGGTCTGATTGCATCCAAAAGGAAAGTGACAAGAAGTGATTCAGTATGACCTCGTTAACTTGGCTCACACCGTTAAATGGATGACCACGATTAGGAAGGCTCTGCTAAGGAAATGCTTCCATCATATTACCTGTGGATAGTATTGTAATCTTGCTATAACCTGCTGCAAAGATTTATGCACTCTGCTAACTTGCATAATACAACTGCTTTCTGTCTTCTAAATATTGACTTTTGTGCCAAAAACAACTTTATGCAACAGGAATTAATCTTCTGCTTGACTGATGTATCTTTACAGACCAGTTTGTCTTTAGGAAATAGAGCTCAAGAGAGTTTTATGATTTAGAGAAATACTTTGGAAGTGGATCTAAAATATAGCCTGAGATAAGCAAGGGCATTGTTCAGGTGGCATGGTGGTTATATTTTGCCTTCCAGTTTTTTCTTAACTGTACCATTGTTTGTAGTCTAGACTTGTGTGAAATTTTAAAGAAATTGCTAGACTCTGTACCCTAAATATTTTTTGTGTGTATCACATTTTCTATTGTAAATTATCTATAACATTATCCAAATGAGTTTAATTCACTTGATTTTCTTCATAAAAAAAAATCCTGCAGCATATCCTATTAATCAAAACCTCTATAGATGTTAGAAGATATTTTTCTCAGATAGAGCATCACATAGCCAGAGAAGCAAAGCACATCCCCCATTTGCTGTGAGACACTAAATTCACAATATTGCAGGATTACAGAGCTAAAGACAATAAATAATGAATTACAGAGTAGAGGTGTTGGGTTAAAACACAGAACATTGGCTTGTCATTTCCAAGGTCCTTCTAAAACGTACTCATACAATATAATGCATAAGTTAATACATTTTGTAAAGTAACTATGTTACTAGACCTAAACATGGACCTACAGTATATTGGCAGTTGTCCTGTACTGAAGTTCAGATGTTAAGAATTCTAGCTACAGATTTATTTTTTGTAAATCAATCAGTGTTACACATGCAGAGAGAAAGATTCATAAA
This sequence comes from Trachemys scripta elegans, assembly GCF_013100865.1. Classification (NCBI taxonomy): domain Eukaryota; kingdom Metazoa; phylum Chordata; order Testudines; family Emydidae; genus Trachemys; species Trachemys scripta. The sequence continues at coordinate 60,638,689 of NC_048299.1, read as the reverse complement.
TTTCATAGGTTATAAGGTCAGAAGGGATAATCTAGTTTGACCTCCTGTATATCACAAGACATAGGAGTAAATTCCTCTTTGAACCAAAGCACATTATTTTTTAATATAAACAAAAACCTTAAACTACAGACAGTTTGCAATACATGCAAAACCATTTTTGACCTGAATAAGTATTATGTATTGTACCTATCATTTCTGTAAGTAGTCGAGTGCTTCCAAATGAGCACCAATCTCAAATCTGATCCCAGGGTGATCTGGAGGCTATTTACTTATCTGAATAACTTCTATTTCTTTTTTTAATTAACACTGTCCCTGCCTCAGAGAGAATGAGAGAGACTCTGAACACATGACGATATGGTGTGGTATAAGGGTAAGATTTTCATAAGCACTTAGCATTGGCCTAACTATACTCCCACTAGTCTTCAGGTCTATCCAAACATCAGGAAAGAGTTGTGGTTTAATGCAATATTAACTCAGCCATGTTACATATTCTGTATATATTATAGTTGCATATTCTCATTCACGCCAAATTCCCATTGACTTCAGTGAAATTTTTACCTGAATGAAGACATTAGTGAAACTCATTTGGTGAAACTCATCTCTACACACCCTTACAGTTTTGAATGGTAGCAATGATCACTTTACAAGAAAGAAAGAAAGAAAGAATTACATATTTGGAATCCCTAATCTGGTCATTGTTGTAACTCAAAAACACATATTTTTAAATGCCTGAGATATTGTGCACCTGATTATAAATAAACAATTGCACAGATGCTATTTAGAGGTAATGCATGTCTACACCAGTTTATCTACTGTATCATATTCAACAAATTAATGTACACCTCTACCCCGATGTAACATGACCCGATATAACGTGAATTTGGATATAACGCAGTAAAGCAGCACTCTGGGGGGGCCGGGCTGCGCACTCCGGTGGATCAAAGCAAGTTCAATATAACGCGGTTTCACCTATAACCAGGGGCGGCTCTAGCTTTTTTGCTGCCCTAAGCACGGCAGGCAGACCGCCTTCGGCAGCTTGGCTGCGGGAGGTCCCCAGTCCCGCGGATTCAGTGGCATGCCTGCGGGAGGTCTGCCGGTCCCGTGGCTTCAGCGTATCCGCCACCGAATTGCTGCCGAATCCACAGGACCGGCGGACCTCCCGCAGGCATGCCGCTGAAGGCGGCCTGACTGCCGCCCTCACAGAGACTAGCAGGGCACTCCCCGCAGCTTGCCGCCCCAGGCACGCGCTTGGAGCGCTGGTGCCTGGAGCCGCCGCTGCCTATAATGCAGTAAGATTTTTTGGCTCCCGAGGACAGCGTTATATTGGTGTAGAGGTGTATTTTGAGCTGCAAGAATGATTGGTGTGTGAAAAGAAATATGAACTGCGGTTAGAAACATTAAGTTATGAATTTAAATATTGTGTGACAAAAGCTATCAAGACAGATCAATTTTAGATTTAATATTAGGTCCTGGAGGCAGGGACTATCTTTTTCTGCTTTGTTTGTACAGCGCCTAGCACAATGGGGGCCTGGTCCCCATGCCTATTAACAACGCTCCGGTCCATGACTGATATATGGCTACTAGGTGCTATCGCAATACAAATAAATAATAAGAAGAACCTTCTAAGTTTTGCTTTGATGGCTTAACATAGTTCCAATGGGCAAAAACTCACACCAGAACCTATATAGTGCCATATACTGCTCTTTATCTTCAGTGAAATTTTCACTGATGTCAATGTGAGCAGTTCATGTGGATCAAGGCCTAGAACTGGTCATATATTGGGCAAAGTTGGCAACATTTGTTCAGATGAAATCTGATACTATATAATATGAAAGGTGTCACCTCTCCTCCTAGAGGTAGATAACAGTGTGGATACATCTGCTCTATGAAGGAGCAGAAAACGGACATTTTAAATTCAGTCAGAATTGAAATATTGGATGCAATATCTTATCCTTTAGCATAAAAATATTATTTTGCAACTTTTGTAATGCCTTTCAGGCTAGGTTCTCAAAGTGTTTTATGAACCTTAATTAATTAAGTCTTATAACATGTTTGTAAGAGAGAAAAGTATTATCACAGAATCATAGAAATGTAGGGCTGAAAGGGAACTTGAGAGATCATCTAGTCCAATGGTTCTCAACCTTTCCAGACTACTGTATCCCTTTCAGGAGTCTGATTTGTCTTGTGTACCCTCAAGTTTCACCTCACTTAAAAACTACTTGCTTACAAAAGCAGACATAAAAAATATAAAAGTGTCACAGCACACTATTACTGAAAAATTGTTTATGTTCTCATTTTTACCATATAATTATAAGGTAAATCATGACCCCCAGGTTGAGAAATACTGATATAGCATATAGAGCAGTATAACCAAGTTATTGTTTGTATGAAATTTTAGTTTGAACTGACTTTGCTAGTGCTTTTCATGTAGCCTGTTGTAAAACTAGGCAAATATCTAGATGATTTGATGCATCCCCTGGAAGACCTCTGTGCACCGCCAAGGGTACATGTATGCCGGGTTGAGAACCACTGATCTAGTCCAACCCCTTGCTCTGAGGTAGAACCAACTATACCAAGACCATTACTGGCAGGTGTTTTTCTAACCTGTTCTTAAAAACCTCCAGTGATGAGGATTCCACAACCTTCCTTGGAAGCCTATTCCAGTCCTTAACTACCCTTATACACCTCTACCTCAATATAAAACTGTCCTCGGGAGCCAAAAAATCTTACCGTGTTATAGGTGAAATCGCGTTATATCGAACTTGTTTTGATCCACCGGAGTGCGCAGCCCCGCCCCCCCGGGAGCACTGCTTTACCGCATTATATCCAAATTTGTGTTATATTGGGTCACGTTATATCGAGGTAGCGGTGTAGTTGGAAAGTTTTCCCTAATATTTAACCGTAATCTCTCTTGCTACAGATTAAGCCCATTATTTTTGGTCCTACTTTCAGTGGACAGGGAAGACAATTGATCATCGTCCTCTTTACAACAGCCCTTAAAATATTGGACGAATGTTATCAGGTCTCCCCTTCCCCAAGTCATCTTTTCTCAAGAACCTTAACCTTTTCTCTTAATCTTTCCTCCTAGGTTAGGTTTTCGAAACCTTTCATCATTGTTGTTGGTCTTTTGTGGACTCTTTCCAGTTTATCCACATCTTTCTTGATGTGTAGATCCCAGAACTGGACACAGCACTCCAGCTGAGGCTTGACCAGTGCCTACTAGAACAGGAGAGGTGCTTCCAGTGCCTTACATATGACACTCTTGATAACATACACCAAAATGATATTTGTCTTTTTCACAATTACATCACATTTTTGACTCATATTCAATCTGTGATCCACTATAACCTACAGATCCTTTTCTGAAATTTACTGCCTAGATAGATATTCCTCATTTTGTAGTTGTGCATTTGATTTTTCCTTCATAAGAGTAGTAATTTGCACTTGTCTTTATTAAATTTTGTCTTGTTGATTTCAGAACAATCCCCCAATTTGTCAAAGACATTTTGAATTCTAATCCTGTCTTCCTTCTCAGCTTGGTGTCGTCTACAAATTTTATAATCATACCCTCCACTCCATTATACAAATCATTAATGGAAATATTGAAAAGTACCAGAGCCAGGTAAGACTCTTGAGGGACCCCACTAAATATCTGCTCCCAGTTTGACAGCGAACCATTGATAACTACTTTTTGACTATGGTCTTTTAACCCAGTTATGCACCGACCTTATAGTAATTTCATCAAAACCACGTTTCTCTAGTTTGCTTATGAAAATGTCAATTGAGGTTGTGTCAAAAGTCTTCCTAAAATCAAGGTATACAATGTTTACAGCTTCTTGCTTATCCAGTAGGCCAGTAACCCTGTCAAAGAAGGAAATTTGATTGGTTTGGCATGATTTGTTCTTAGTGCATACCTATTGGCTAGTCCTTATAATCCTATGTTCTCTAGATGCTTACAAACCGATTGTTTAATAATTTGTTCCAGTATCATTTCAGGTATGGAAGTTAGGTTGACTGGGCTATAATTCCCCAGGTCTTGTTTGTTTTCCTTTTTAAAGATAAGCAATATATTTGCCCTTTTCCTGTCCTCTGGGACTTCGACCATTGTTTATGAGTTCTCAAAGATAATCACTAATGGTTCTGAGATTGCTTCAGCTAGTTCCTTAAATACCCTAGGATGAATTTCATCAGACCCTGCTGACTTGAATACATCTAAGGGTATGTCTATACTGGCAGAATTATATTGCTGGCAGTTATATCACCGCTCAGAGACTGCTGAAGGAAAACTGCTGTTGTGTGTTCACACTGTCAGCTGCCTGCGCAATAGTGTGTTCACATTTGCGGCATTTGCCTCGGTATTCGGAGCAGTGCACTCTGGGCAGCTATCCCACAGAGCATCTCTTCCTCGTCTGCCGCTAAGAGTTGTGGGAAGGTGAAGTGGGTCACGGGGCATCCTGGGTCCTGTCCCAATGTCCCATGATGCATTGCTTCACATCCCAGCAATCCATGTGATTCCGTCCGCATTTGGCACCATCTTTCAATGGTTTGTGTACTGCGTGCCCTGCCTCTTCGGTCTGCAGGAATGGATCCCGCATTGTTGATCAATGTGCTGCTTGCTCGCACTAACACATCACGAGTGGCAGTGGAGTTATTTCTTAAACTACAAAGGCAGGACACGTTTGATATTGATCTCGCTACGTGTAGTAGCTACAACATGAGATTGCTTGTGGCATTCATGGAGGTGCTGTCACTAACTGGCTGACCCCAGGCAAGCACACATGAGCCCCAAGACCTGCAAAATGGTGAGTAACCGCAGGAGCAGGGGAAATGTACTGTACACTGGGCATGTGGCTCTTCGGAAGAGCCAGCACTGTAGGGGTGGCCTGATTATCATTCTTGTCCCCACATTTTCCACAGGCTGTATTCACTATGGAAGATATCTCGCTGCTGCAGGTGAGCAGGGAATCAAGGGAGAGTCTTCTCCAAGACTATGGCTTCTGCCCTGGCCTTTATGCGGCTCGCCTGTGTGCAGCAATGGTCCCCCCTGATGATGGCAGAGTGGTGCGGGAAAGTTATCCTTAATGAGGGAAGAAACAAAGCAGGTCTGCCAAAGAACCTGCGGCAGTGGATTGCCCAGTATCTCCATGTTTTCATTTTTTGTAGGATTCTTTTTGATTTTCAAGTAATTAAAAAGCTCCGGGTAGTGTCATTTTGGCATCTTACTATTCTTCCTATCTTTCCTTCACATTGGGATAATGCTATTGCGCCTTTAATATTGTTTCCTTGAGAAATTGCCAGCTCTCCTGAACTCTTTTTTCTCTTAGATTTTCTTCCCATGAGATCTTACCTACCAGATCTCTAAGTTTGTTAATGTCTGGGTTTTTTAAAGTCAGTTGTCCGTATTCTGCTGCTCTCACTCCTTCATTTCCTTAGAATCATAACATCTATCATTTCATGGTCACTTTCATCCAAATTGCCATCAGCCTTCAGATTCACAACCAATTCCTCCTTGATAGGACATTTTGTTTTTTGATGTATTACTTTTCAACAGATGTCTGGGTAGCTAAAGTTCCCCATTAATACCAGGTTTTGTGTTTTGGATATTTCTGTTATTTGTTCTATAAATGCCTTATCCACCTTCTCCTTCTAATCTGGTGATCTATAGTAGACCCCTACCATGATATCACTCCTGTTTTATCTCCTTTATTATACCCATTTCACACTTGGATAGTCACAGCACACATAGATAGGTTAAGTCGTCAAAGGTGCACATGCACCTGACCACCTGATTTAGGGCACACGAATACCGGTGTGTGTGTAAGCTGAGCTTTGCACAGTTGTATGCAAATGTGTTTACTCAAGACCTAATAGCTTGCAAGGCCAAAATGGACTCATGTCTGAGGTTGCACATGCCTAAGATGGCCACATGAAAAAGTGCACATGCATTGTTTAAGATCTGGCTCTAAGGGGCAAATCTAGCCCCCTGTATTGGGCTCATAGAGTTTTGTTGCTGAAACAGTGTTAATTTCACTGTTAATGCAGGAGTTTGGAACGGGGGACTGGAGGTTGGGGCTCCACAGAGGGTGTGCAACCCCACAGAATTCAGCTCCTTGTGAGTTCTCTGGCCTGCATTGCAAGGAAAAAGGGAAACAGCAGGCATGGCGTGTGGGACCAATGTCTGTTGATGAGCAAATACCCTGTTTCTCATCCCCGCACATTCCACCGTGGTGTGAGGGACAGAGATGTAAGGCCCCCATGTAGATTACTTTAGCCACTGGCAACTTCATGGCATCCTCTCATTTGACTCTTACCTCTCGTCCCCAGCCTTCGCCCATTCCCATGCACCTACCCAATACCTACCTTCACTATCCAGGCCAGTTACCAGGTCCAGGATTTTAGCTGAAGTGATTGTCCAAGATCACATAGTGAATCAGTGGCATAGCCCACAGGTACAGATAACTATAACAAAACTTGCAAAGAGGCCGGGCTTGATTCATCACTGTGGGTGCAGGTGCGTGCAACTTTGAACCCCTGCATCTCCTCCCATCAGATTCCATCAGTGGAGAGCAGCTTTAACTGACAGTAGAGGTTGTGCTGAATGAGCACATTTCCTGGATGCACTGGCCACATCTCCTCCCCTTCCCACTTGGAGTATGTCTACTCTGCAGAGGAGCGCATGCTTTCCAGTGTGAATAGACAGACACGTACTAGCTCTGCTTGAGCTAAGGTGCTAAAAATAGCCGTGTGGATGCAATGGCATGGGCAGCGGCTCAGGCTTGCCACCTGAATAAGCACCCAGAGTGGTCAGGCAGGTTTGTGCTTGGGTGGCTAGCTGACGCTGCTGCCCATGCTACTGTAGCCACACTGCTATTTTTAGCAGGCTAGCTTGAGCACAGCTTGCACTTGTCTGTCTACCCATGCTGGGAAGCACCTCCCCGGCAGTTGTGTAGCCATATCCTTTCTGGGAGCCACAGATTGGCTCTGTTCCTCCAGGTGAAGCTGGAAGCACCTTGTGGTGCTGTGCCCCCACTCCGCCCTGGACTTTCTAGCAGATGTTCTCTCACCAGAAAGCGCTCCTGTGGTGAGGCAGTGAAACAAGTTTCCTAAGCTGCTCTAATCATGTACACATTCAAATCTAGAAACACGGAGACACTTGCCCTTATATTTTATGCTGGTTCAGTTTTACCTTTTTAGGAAATAATCAACAGTGTCTGAATTCATTAGCCAGACTTGCCTCTCTTTTCGAAAAGAAGTTTTTGCTGGGAAAATGACTTTGTCTGTGTTCACCATATTTGATTAAACATATATCTGGATGTAAGACAAATAACCGAATGAGTCAGTTGTATGTTGAGAAAGCTTTAGCTACCTCATGTAAAAATAAGCAGCACCATAGCCATGTACTTTCTGGTGCTGTGCTTTGTTTGATATTTTAATTACTATAAGATTAGGCAAACAATTTTCTACCTGCTGCTGCCGAGTATCCTCTGAGGACTTAGGGTCCAATCCCACAAACACAGGGGGCTACTGGAACATGTAAAGCTAGGCACATGTGAGGGTTTGCAGGCCCAACTGTAAAAATTTATCTCACAGCAGAGGACTCCTGGAGGCCTTTGGTAGCAGCTGAACCCAGCTGTGGGGCAGCATGACTGCAAGAGAGGAGAGCAAGCTGAACAGCCACTCCTGGGTGTCTTTGCACTTTCAGGGAAGGTCTCCACTGGCTATGAGTAGATTGTTAGAGGGAGCATCAGGGAGGGCTTGGAAGGGGCCATTAGACTGATAACTATGCAGATCCGGTGACAGGGAACCTTTTCCTAGGAAGATTAGAAGGGGTGGCAAATCCAGTACACAGACTAGAATAGGAGCCTCTGAAGCCCTGGACTATCCGCTCATGGCTTGTCTATTCTATTCCTCTGTGACCCATGGTGTCTGGGGCAACCCTCACTGGGAATGCCAAGGTCAGGGCAGGCTGCAAAAGGGAGAGCAGACACTCCCAAAACTCGTGGGTAACACTGAAGTTAAACTCCCCAACCAGTCACAGACTGTGCTTCTGATCCCCCACTCTGATTATCAAGAAGCAAAAAAGAAATCACACAGTCCCCTTTATTGCATTCAAGTTCTCTGGCTCCCAATCAGCACCTAGGTCCAGTACAGTGAGAAGTTATTTTAAAAAACTCTGCTCACATATACAAAATGTTCTTCTGACCCCAAAGGCCAGCTACATTACTAGGTCAGTATAGGTAGGGTTACCATACGTCCGGATTTTCCCGGACATGTCCGGCTTTTGGGGGCTCAAATCCCCGTCCGGGGGGAAATCCCCAAAAGCCGGGCATGTCCGGGAAAATCGTGAGGCTCGGCCGGGGCCTCTTTGTGCGGGGCCGGGGGCATGGTGCCGGGCCGGGG